>NC_051063.1:57956944-58169017 GCF_004664715.2 Peromyscus leucopus | reverse complement strand
TGCCTACAGCAGTCCCACTGCTCCTCCTCCACACAGCAGTCCACTGCTCCTCCACACAGCAGCCCACTGCTCCTCCCACAGCAGCCCACTGCTCCTCCTCTACACAGCAGCCCACTGCTCCTCCTCTACACAGCAGCCCACTGCTCCTCTACACAGCAGTCCACTGCTCCTCTACACAGCAGCCCACTGCTCCTCCTCTACACAGCAGTCCACTGCTCCTCCTCTACACAGCAGCCCACTGCTCCTCTACACAGCAGCCCACTGCTCCTCCTCTACACAGCAGTCCACTGCTCCTCTACACAGCAGCCCCGCCCCTACACACCCCACTGCTCCTCCACACAGCAGTCCACTGCTCCTCTACACAGCAGCCCA
Source organism: Peromyscus leucopus (assembly GCF_004664715.2). Lineage (NCBI taxonomy): Eukaryota > Metazoa > Chordata > Mammalia > Rodentia > Cricetidae > Peromyscus > Peromyscus leucopus. Next base: position 58,168,645 of record NC_051063.1, on the reverse strand, counting down.
CTGCTCCTCCTCCGCACAGCAGCCCACTGCTCCTCCTCACACAGCAGTCCACTGCTCCTCCTCCACAGCCCCACGCCCCACTGCTCCTCCTCCACACAGCAGTCCACTGCTCCTCTACACAGCAGCCCACTGCTCCTCTACACAGCAGCCCACTGCTCCTCCTCTGCACACAGCCCACTGCCTCCTCACACAGCAGCCCACTGCTCCTCCTCCACACAGCAGTCCACTGCTCCTCCTCTGCACAGCAGTCCACTGCTCCTCCTCCACACAGCAGCCCACTGCTCCTCCTCTGCCACAGCAGTCCCACTGCTCCTCCTCACACAGCAGCCCACTGCTCCCCTCTCACACAGCCAGCTCTCTGCTCCTCACACAGCAGCCCACTGCTCCTCCTCCGCACAGCAGCCCACTGCTCCTCCACACAGCAGCCCACTGCTCCTCTACACAGCAGCCCACTGCTCCCCCCCCCCCCCCCCCCCCCCCTCTCACAGCAGCCCACTGCCCTCCTCTCACACAGCAGTCCACTGCTCCTCCTACACAGCAGTCCACTGCTCCTCTCTACACAGCAGCCCACTGCTCCTCCTCCACACAGCAGCTCCACTTGCTCTCCTCTGCACACAGCCAGTTCCCACTGCTCCTCTCCTCCACACAGCAGTCCCACTGCTCCTCCTCTACACAGCAGCCACTGCTCCTCCTCTACACAGCAGTCCACTGCTCCTCCTCTACACAGCAGCCTCACTGCCTCCTCTACACAGCAGGCCCACTGCTCCTCCTCACACAGCAGACCTCACTGCTCCTCCTCCACACAGCAGTCCCACTGCTCCTCCTCTGCACAGCAGTCCACTGCTCCTCCTCTGCACAGCAGCCCACTGCTCCTCCTCCACACAGCAGTCCACTGCTCCTCCACACAGCAGCCCACTGCTCTCTCACACAGCAGCCCACTGCTCCTCCTCTCACACAGCAAGTCCCACTGCTCCTCCTCCACACAGCAGCCACTGCTCCTCCTCTACACAGCAGTCCACTGCTCCTCCTCACACAGCAGTCCATGCTCTCCTCCTCCACAGCAGCCCACTGCTCCTCCTCCACACAGCAGCCCACTGCTCCTCCTCCACACAGCAGCCCACTGCTCCTCCTCTACACAGCAGTCCACTGCTCCTCACACAGCAGCCCACTGCTCCTCCTCTACACTACAGCAGCACTGCTCTCTCACACATCAGCTCCCTGCTCCTCTGCACAGCAGCCCACTGCTCCTCCTACACAGCAGCCCACTGCTCCTCCTCTACACAGCAGCCCACTGCTCCTCCTCTACACAGCAGTCCACTGCTCCTCTACACAGCAGCCCACTGCTCCTCCACACAGCAGCCCACTGCTCCTCCTCTCACAGCACCCTGCTCCTCCTCACACAGCCCACTGCCCTCCCCACAGCAGCCCACTGCTCCTCCTCACACAGCAGCCACGCTCCTCTCCCAGCCCTGCCCTCTCACAGCAGCCCCTGCTCCTCCTTACACAGCAGCCCACTGCTCCTCCTCTGCACAGCAGCCCACTGCTCCTCTACACAGCAGCCCACTGCTCCTCTCACCCGCAGCCCACTGCCTCCTCTACACAGCAGCCCACTGCTCCTCCTCACAGCAGTCCACTGCTCCTCCTCTACACAGCAGCCCACTGCTCCTCCTACACAGCAGCCCACTGCTCCTCCTCTGCACAGCAGCCCACTGCTCCTCTACACAGCAGCCCACTGCTCTCTACACAGCAGCCACTGCCTCCTCTACACAGCAGCCCACTGCTCCTCCTCTACACAGCAGCCCACTGCTCCTCCTCACACAGCAGTCCACTGCTCCTCCACACAGCAGTCCACTGCTCCTCCTCTGCACACAGCCCCTCCTCCTCCACAGCAGCCACTGCTCCTCCTCCACAGCAGCCCACTGCTCCTCCTCCACAGCAGTCCACTGCTCCTCCACACAGCAGCCCACTGCTCCTCCACACAGCAGCCCACTGCTCCTCCTCTGCACAGCAGCCACTGCTCCTCCTACACAGCAGCCACTGCTCCTCCACACAGCAGCCCACTGCTCCTCCTCTGCACAGCAGCCCACTGCTCCTCCTCACAGCAGCCCCCCCCCCACGCAGCCCACTCTCCCCCCCCCCCCTCTCCTCCACACAGCAGCCCACTGCTCCTCTCACACAGCAGCCCACTGCTCCTCCTCTCCACACAGCAGCCCACTGCTCCTCTCCACAGCAGTCCACTGCTCCTCCTCCACACAGCAGCCCACTGCTCCTCCTCCACACAGCAGTCCACTGCTCCTCCTCTACACAGCAGCCCACTGCTCCTCTCCACACAGCAGCCCACTGCTCCTCCTCTACACAGCAGTCCACTGCTCCTCTACACAGCAGCCCACTGCTCCTCCTCCACACAGCAGCTCACTGCTCCTCTCTACACAGCAGTCCACTGCTCCTCCACACAGCAGCCCACTGCTCCTCCTCCACACAGCAGCCCACTGCTCCTCCTCCGCACAGCAGCCCACTGCTCCTCCTCTACACAGCAGTCCACTGCTCCTCCTCCACACAGCAGCCCACTGCTCCTCTACACAGCAGCCCACTGCTCCTCCCCACAGCAGCCCCTGCTCCTCCTCCCCACAGCAGCCCACTGCTCCTCCTCTGCCCACAGCAGTCACTGTCCTCCTCTACACAGCAGTCCACTGCTCCTCCTCTACACAGCAGCCCACTGCTCCTCCTCTGCACAGCAGTCCACTGCTCCTCCTCTGCACAGCAGCCCACTGCTCCTCCTCCCACAGCAGTCCACTGCTCCTCCTCTCACACAGCAGTCCACTGCTCCTCCTCTCACACAGCCCACTGCTCCTTCCCCACAGCAGCCCACTGCTCCTCCTCTACACAGCAGTCCACTGCTCCTCCTCTACACAGCAGTCCACTGCTCCTCCTCTACACAGCAGTCCACTGCTCCTCCTCTCACACAGCAGCCCACTGCTCCTCCTCACACAGCAGCCCACTGCTCCTCCTCCACACAGCAGCCCACTGCTCCTCCTCTACACAGCAGCCCACTGCTTCCTCCTCTCACACAGCAGCCCACTGCTTCCTCCTCTACACAGCAGCCCACTGCTCCTCTACACAGCAGCCCACTGCTCCTCCTCACAGCAGCCCACTGCTCCTCCTCCACACAGCAGCCCACTGCTCCTCTACACAGCAGCCCACTGCTCCTCCTCTAGCACAGCAGTCCACTGCTCCTCCTCTCCACAGCAGCCCACTGCTCCTCCTCCCACAGCAGCCCACTGCTCCTCCTCCACACAGCAGCCCACTGCTCCTCCTCTACACAGCAGCCCACTGCTCCTCCACACGCAGCCCACTGCTCCTCTACACAGCAGCCCACTGCTCCTCCCATCTGCCACAGCAGCCCACTGCTCCTCCTCTGCACAGCAGCACGCACACTGCTCCTCCTCACAGCAGCCACGCTCCTCCACTACCTCCTCACACAGCAGTCCACTGCTCCTCCTCAACACAGCCAGTGCCCACTGCTTCCTCCTCTAACACAGCAGCCCACTGCTCCTCTACATGCACAGCAGTCCACTGCTCCTCCTCTACACAGCAGCCCAACTGCTCTCTCCACACAGCAGCCCACTGCTCCTCTACACAGCGTCCCTCCCTCCTCTACACAGCAGTCCACTGCTCCTCTACACAGCAGTCCACTGCTCCTCTACACAGCAGCCCACTGCTCCTCCTCCACACAGCAGTCCACTGCTCCTCCTCTACACAGCAGTCCACTGCTCCTCCTCTACACAGCAGCATGTTCTCGCAGCATGCTCCTCCTCTACACAGCAGTCCACTGCTCCTCCTCTACACAGGCACAGCAAGTCCAACATGCGTCCTCCTCCACACAGCAGTCCCACTGCTCCTCCTCTACACAGCAGTCCACTGCTCCTCCTCTACACAGCAGCCCACTGCTCCTCTACACAGCAGTCCACTGCTCCTCCTCTACACAGCAGTCCACTGCTCCTCCTCTACACAGCAGCCCACTGCTCCTCCTCCACACAGCAGCCCACTGCTCCTCCTCCACACAGCAGCCCACTGCTCCTCCTACACAGCAGTCCACTGCTCCTCCACACAGCAGCCCACTGCTCCTCCACACAGCAGCCCACTGCTCCTCCACACAGCAGTCCACTGCTCCTCCACACAGCAGCCCACTGCTCCTCCTCTACACAGCAGCCCAAAGGGACAAACAGCTCCTCTGTCCAACTCTGAGGTGCAGGAAAGGAACACAGGTGGCATCTCCAGACCCGGAAGAGTCCCAGGCTGCTCTCAGGACCCTCCCAGCCAGCCTGCCAGGGCTGGAGGCTCAGACCTCACCTGGCATCCTGAGGAGGGTACTATTGGAGCTTTCCCTCTGGGAATTGTAAACATTGGAAACCCCAGTATATCAGGATCTTGTGAAGGGATAATCCTGTAGTTTTCTTTCTTTTTCCTTCTTCCTGTTTTGAGATAATGTCTCATGTATCCCAGGCTGGCTTCAAAAGCCCAACTATCAAAGGCTAGCCTTGAACTCCTGACCCTCTTGCTGCACTCTCCAATGCTGAAGTTTCAGATGTGCACCAGTTGTTGCTCTTGTTTGAGAGAGGGTTTAAAACCCTGTGGTCTAGGCTGACCTTGAACCTATGGCAATTCCCCTGCCTCCACCTCCCAAGGACTGATATTACCAATATTGCTACCTTTAAATGGTTTTCAACCCTGTTTTCTGGAACACTGGGGGGAGGGTACCCCCACACCTTTAATTCAGAGCACCCCCTCTCCGTTCACGTAGATGGTCCAATCTAGAACTTTATCTTAAAACAAGACTTGAAACTGTGGGGAAAAGAGCTGAAGTTGGGCATGATGGCGCACGCCTTGTAATTCCCACACTCAGGAAGCAGAGGCACGAGCATCATTTAAACTTTGAGACCCGCCTGGTCTACATAGTGACACCGTCTCAAGGAAACAAGAGGCAGGGACAGGGGATGTGGCTAAGTCAGTAGAATGCTTCCCAGGGCCGGGCGGTGGTGGCGCATGCCTTTAATCTCAGCACTAGGGAGGCAAAGACAGGCGCATCTCTGTGAGTTCAAGGCCAGCCTGGGCTACAGAGTGAGTTCCAGGACAACACCAAAGCTACAGAGAAACCCTGTCTCGAAAAACAAAAAAAAAAAAAAACAAACAAAAAAAAATGCTTCCCAGGCATGCATGAGGCCTTAGGTTCAATCCTCTCAGTACTGCAGAAGCTGAACATAGGTGTCCACGGCTGTAATCCCAGCACTGGGGAGGTGAATATGGGAGGCCCAGGAGTTCAAGGCCCTCCTCCGGTCTGTAATGAGCCTGAGGCTAGTTTGAGCTACATGAGATCTTGTCTCAAAAATGTAAAAACCGGGCAGGCTGGAGAGATGAGATGGCTCAGCTGTTAAAGTATTTGTTGCTCTTGCAGAGGAACCAGGTTCAGGTCCCAGCACTTACATGGTAGCTCTCAACTACCATGTAACTCCAATTCTAGGGGATCCAACACCCCTTTCTGGGCTCCACAGGTACCAGCACACACAATGTGCATATATATACATGCAGACAAACATTCATACCCATAAAATAATAAATTTTTTTAGACAGTCTCATTATGTAGCCCTTGGCTGGCCTGGAACTTGCTATGTAGACTAGGCTAACCCTAAACTCAGACTGCCCTGCTTCTGTGTGTCCTAAGTGCGGGAATTAAAGGCATTTGCCACCATGCAGGTCTGCACCCCTGCCCCCCAAAAAAATCTTAAGAAGAAAAAAAAAAGATGCCAAGCAGTGGTGGCGCACGCCTTTAATCCTAGCACTTGGGAGATAGAGCCAGGCAGATCTCTGTGAGTTCAAGGCCAGCCTGGTCTACAGAGAGAGATCTAGGACAGGCACCAAAACTACACAGAGAAACCCTGTCTTGAAAACAAACAAATAAAAGACTCAAAGCTGGCATGGTGGTACATATTGGTAACCCCAGCATTTAAAAGACTAAGACAGAAGGATGGCCTCAAGTTTGAGGCAATCCTGATCTACATAGTAAGTGCCAGGCTAGCCAGGGTTCCAGAGCATGACCCTGTCTAAGACAATATTTAACAGTCTCCACAATAAACTTGAAATCCTCTGGCTTAGTCCACTTAGGCACGTGGATTCCATGTGGCAAAATGGTTAAGTCTAGTTTGAGTTGCCGACCATATCTGTAACCTTCACCAAGTCACAGAGTTAGTGGACAATCCTCTCCAAACTGGTAAAACTGACTATAAGGGGACCACATGCGGTTATCTCTTTAAGCGCCTGGCACAGGCTAATCACTGGCCCAGAGAGGAACAGTGACTGGCCTGAGGTGCACAGCACCATCTCTCTCACACCGGGCCATCACACATTTGTTGATTCAGCAGACTGGCAGTCCATGTCCAGCGCTACCCTGAGGACCCAGAATGGACACTGCCATGGAAACCAACCTGGGCGCTGCTGGCCACGGTCCCCGCACAGAGCTCGATGACGAGGACTACTACCCTCAGGGCAGCTGGGACACAGTCTTTCTGGTAGCCTTACTGCTGCTGGGACTGCCAGCCAATGGGCTGATGGCATGGCTGGCTGGCTCGCAGGCCCGGCATGGGGCTGGCAGGAGACTGGCCCTGCTCCTGCTCAGCCTGGCTCTCTCTGACTTCTTATTCCTGGCAGCAGCGACTTTCCAAATCCTGGAGATCCAGCACGGAGGGCACTGGCCGTTGGGCACGGCCGCCTGCCGCTTCTACTACTTCCTATGGGGTGTGTCCTACTCCTCCGGCCTCTTTCTGTTGACAGCCCTCAGCCTGGACCGATGCTTGCTGGCGCTGTGCCCACGCTGGTACCCAGGGCGCCGCCCAGCCCGCCTGCCCCTCTGGGTGTGCTCTGGGGTCTGGGTGCTGGCCACACTCTTCAGTGTGCCCTGGTTGGTCTTCCCCGAGGCTGCTGTCTGGTGGTACGACCTGGTCATCTGCCTGGACTTCTGGGACAGCGAGGAGCTGCCTCTGCGGATGCTGGAGATCTTGGGGGGCTTCCTGCCCTTCCTCTTGCTGCTGGTGTGCCACGTGCTGACCCAAGCCACTGCCTGCAGGACTTGCTGTGGGCACCAGCCTAGGCCTATGGCCTGCCACGGTTTTGCCCGCGTGGCCAAAACCATTCTGTCAGCCTATGTTGTTCTGAGGCTGCCCTACCAGCTCGCACAGTTACTCTATCTGGCTTTCTTATGGGATGTCTACCCTGGGTACCTGCTCTGGGAAGCCCTGGTCTATTCTGACTACCTGATCCTGCTCAACAGCTGTCTGAGCCCCTTCCTGTGCCTGGCAGCCAGTGCTGATCTCCGGACCCTGCTGCGGGCTGTGCTCTCATCCTTTGCAGCTGCCGCCTGTGAGGAACGGCCTGGCAGCTTCACACCAGCCGAACCACAGACCCAGGTGGCCTCTGTGGGCTTGCCTCTGCCAGAACCAACAGCTGAAGGCCAGGCACGGTTGGATCCCTTGGTCCAGCCTCAGATGAATCCCTCTGTCCAGCCACAGTCAGATTCTGTGGTCCAGCCTGAGGTGAGCCCCTCAGTCCAGCCACAGTCAGATTCTGTGGTCCAGCCTGAGGCGAGCCCCTCAGTCCAGCCACAGTCAGATTCTGTGGTCCAGCCTGAGGTGAGCCCCTCAGTCCAGCCACAGTCAGATTCTGTGGTCCAGCCGAAGGCGGACTCCCTAACCAGCCACCACTGGATCCTGTAGTTCGACTTGAGGTGAACCCTTGTACCCAGCCACAGTTGGATCCCATGGCTCAACCTCAGATGAACCCTTCAGCCCAACCACAGTCAAATTCTGTGGTCGAGACTCAAGTGGACTCCTTGACCCAGCCACAGTTGGATCCTGTGGCCCAGCCACAGTCAAGCACGGAGGCCCAGACCCCTGCCTGTGGGGTTGAGTCAGCCTCTAATCCTGGTGAGGAAAGGTCCCCCAGCCCATCCCCAGATCCCACTCCTGGGGCCCCTGAGAACCTAGACAGACCAGCTGTTCCTGAGGAAGAAAGTCCTAGCAGTGTGCCGCCAAAAGAGGCCCCCAGCACCGGCCCTACTTGAGTGACAGGGAAGCCCAGGCCTTCCAGGGCAGCAGAAGAGTCAGAGAGAGCCAAGAAGCCGCTAGGCAGAGAGGTGGCAGCATGAAGAAACGCAGCAGGAAAACCCCCATTGATTCCCTTGAGGAGAAGTGAAACCAGTTAGCCAAAAGTCCCAGCCAGGGTGCTGTGAGTGTCTCCTCCCTGGTCTCACCAGGCTTTCCCATTACTACCCCAAAACACACACAGCCACCCAACATCCTTGAGCCGCTGAGGGTGGTCCTGCTGGGTTCTAGCCCTCAGGGCCCCCAGGGCCCCCAGTCCATGCTTTCCCCCTTATTGCCTCCATCCTGGTGGAGGAAGACAGCAGGGGGTACTTCCTCTGAGCTTGATCTGATGGCCCTCTAAGCCTTCCCTCACTTTCCCCATTCCAGTCTGGTTCTCTGGCTTGGGCACCAAATAGAAAAGTTCCAGTAGAGAGGGGAGGTGTCCAGCAGCCCACAGCCTAAATAAAGCAGGGGCCAGCTAGCCCAGCGTAGCCAAGCTGTCTGAGACATTCACCTGCCCCCAGCACACAGAGCCTGGGACAGGATTTCCCTAGCAAGGTGCAACCAAGAGTCAGGAGCAACCAGACAAAAGTGAGGAGCAGCCAAGCCTGGATTCAAATCCAGCTCTGCCACACCCTGGCTTGGTAACTGGGCATGCTTTGAGGGGCATTTGAGGATTAAATGAGAAAGTGAGTGTGGCACCTGCAGGAGCCAGGCCCACAGTGAAATTCTGGAGCAGACCTTTTCCTTCACTGACCTTTCCCTTCCCTGACATACAAAAATGGCCCTCCAGGGGCTGGACTGGAGGGCAGGAGGACAGCACCACCATCTGCCTGGAGCACCTGAGATCCTCTGATTACTTAGGTTGCAGACAAGCCTTGAGGGTGGGAGACTCAGAAATCTTCGAGGTCTGACTCCACTCAAGAGCCAAACTAAAGTCACCGGCCGCCAGCCCTCAGAGAGGGTCGGCCAGGATCTGGGGAAGCTGCGGGTGCAGAGTGTGCTGGAATGTGAACCCCAGGACACAGACAGGAGGCTGCCCGAAGGCAGAGAGCCCTGGGCACCGTGGTCCCAGGAAGGGCAAACGCTCCGGAAGTCAAAGCGCTGAGCCGGTTCTTCCCCTCCAGCTGCAGATGCTGCCAGGGGAAAACAAAACAGGAAGTGCAGGAAATTGTTTCCCACACACTTCTCTCCAGCCACCCCCTCTTCACCCAAACAAGGGTTCTCCTCCCAGCCCCTTGTGTTCTCAGATCGGGTCTCCCTCCCTTCCCCCCACCATCCTTTCCCATCCATGAGTGGCTGAGAGTCCGCCCTCAGCAGCAGGTGTCCATGACGGGGGGGGGGGGGGGGGGGGTAATTTACGCGAAGCTTTTGCCTGGGAAACTTGCATCATAAAAAGGCAAGGTGGCAGGCTGTACAGGCCAGCAGGGAGGCATGCAGTCAGATCTACATGTTTATTGCAAACTCCTTCTTAATGTCAATTTTCTGATCTGTAAGATGAGGGTAATGGGCCGGGTATGGCTAACTCCTGTAATCCCAGCACTCCAGATGCCAGGGGAGGAGTCGTCTAAATTCAAGGTCAGCCTGGGCTATATAGTGAGACTCTGGGTCAAAAAAGCAAGGGCTGGTGGGACCGGAGGGATGGCTCAGCAGCTAAGAGCTTATAATATTCTTGTAAAGGACCAAAGTTGGTTCTCAACACCCGCATGTGGCAACTTACACACATGAAACTCCAGCTCTAGGGGATCCAATGCCCCCTCTGGTTTCCATGGGCACCTGTACATACGTGTGCACATATACACATGTAAACAGATACACATATAAATTGAATTAAATAAATCTAAAGAAAAGAAAAAAGGAGGGGTAGAAATATGACTCAATAGTAGGGTGCTTGCCTGAAACATTCAAAGCCCTGGGCTCAGTTACCAGCACTGCAAATAATGGATGTTATGTTCTCTTGCTGGTGATTACAAGTATGGGGGACACACGTGAGAAGGCCACAGAGTGGCCATGGCAGTTTCCAGGTATAACGGCAGCCTGATGGGGTGACAGGCACCGTCTTAGTCACTGTTCTATGGCTATGGAGAGATACTTTGACCAAGGCAACTCTTAGAAAAGAAAGTAACTGGGAGCTGGGTGGCGGTGGTGGCGCACGCCTTTAATCCCAGCACTCAGGGAGGCAGAGGCAGGTGGATCTCTGTGGGTTTGAGGCCAGCCTGGTCTACAGAGTGAGATCCAGGATGGGCTCCAAAACTACACTGAGCTTGCTTGTAGTTTCAGAGGCTTAGTCCATGATCATCATGGCAGGAAGCATGGCGGCAGGCATGATGCTGGAGAAGTAGTTGAGAGCTGCATCCTGATCTTAGTCAGAGAGTGAACTTGGCCTGGCATGGGCTTTTTAAACCTCAAAGCCCACCCCAGTGACACACCTCCTCCAACAAGACCACATCTACTCCAACAAGGCCACACCTCCTAATCCTCCTAATCCCAGAGTTCCTCTCCCTGGTGACCTAAGCATTCAAATATCTGAGCCTATGGGGGCCGTTCTTATTCAAACCACCACAGGCAACAATGCCAGTGGGAGAGATATTTCTGAAGTATTTGTTGAATTAATTCCTCTAACAGATTATATATATATATTTGGTTTTTGAGACAGCGTTTCTCTGTGTGTAGTCCTGGCTGTCCTGGAACTCATTTTGTGGACCAGGCTGGCCTCGAACTCCAGAGATCTGCCAGCCTCTGCCTAAAGGCATGTGCCACCACCACCAGGCTCTAACAAATACTTAACGATCATTTACCAGATAGCTTTCTGACCAGCCTTCCATTTTAGAGACACGCGTTTTGGGTTCAGAGTGTCTCTCCGGGTTGTTGGGCTCTGGCTCTACCATGCATTCACTGTGTGGCCTTCAGCAAAGCTCTTAGACTTTTGGGGACTTACTTTGCCCATTTGTAAAAAAACAGGTATTATAATGACTGGCCTCTCTGCTTGGCTCTTTGGTAGAGAGTAAGTCTTCAATCACTCGACAGCCATTAATTTGATATGCTAATGGACACCCTGAGACCAAAGGAGGCCTAGGTCAGAGCCCTCCTGGCAGGTAGCCTGGGCACCCATTATTCATCTTCTTACGCTGTCATGGTGCCTCCTCCACAGGAAAAGTTCACCTTCCCCTTGTCCCTGCCCATTTGCTGGAGTTCACAGTCTGCAAGGGCAGAGCCTGGATTTCTGTCTCCCTTGGGGCACTCCACAGTGACCCTCTCCCTTCTCCTGACAGAGGTCCCAAAGCCTCCTCAACATCAGGTCAGAGAATAAATAACTTCCCTGCCACCAACTGTGACCCACCCACAAGCGCTACCTCTCAGGGAGTGAGCCAGTCCCACCTCCAAGGGACTCAGGGAGTCTCACCCATGCGGGAGAATTGCTCCTCAGAAGGAAGAGCTGCACCCTGGGAAGCTGACAGGATAAAGAGCAGTTTTCCTAGTGGCCCACAGAACAGGTTTGTTTGTGTTAGAGAAGATGGAGACCTGAGTCTCCAGCATCCAGCTCAGGGAACACAAGGGGACTTGTTGCCTTCTGGGGGACTCCTTCCTCCAGGTGAGATCCCTGTGGTTGGTTTGTTTGTTTTTTGTTTTCCCCAAAGGAACCAGATGTTGGTTCTGAGGACTGTGAATATGAATATTTCTCAATTCTATATTCAGGCCGACTGCTCATTTATTCATCCAGGACCAAGTGGTTTTAAGCTGGGTGCTGGGTCTGGGTGGGGTCTCCTTCTGGGCACCGGAAGACAGAGGGGGTCATGACAAAGTCCTTGTCTTTTGTTTGCTGACAGGAATCTTGGCAGGGTGCCAACTACTCACACAGTGTAGCCTCTGGGACTGAGAGCAACAGATGGGAATAAGGACAGTCACTGGGTGAGAGGGAAGGCCCAAAGGGCCCTCAGGGGAGGTGACACTTGAGCCTGGAGTCACTGAAGGATGAGGCCTTCTCAAGGCCAGGGAGAGCTTCCAGAAGAGAAAGGGGACAGGGTGTGCTGGCCTGAGGTGGGAGTGGAGGTCTGGTGTCATTAGACACATGCTGAGGACAGTGGTGGATGTCCTGGGACAGGTGGCAGGGGTCAGACAGGAATTCTAGGAGAGGAACGTGGGAACTGTGGATTTAATGTGAAGTGGGGTGATGTAGGAGGGGAGGGATATGGAACTGTAACCACCTGGCCTGATGTGGGCTTCCTACAGAACCCTGCTACCCAGTCAAGCCACACTCCTGCCTGCCTGGGTCCAGGGTTTATGAACAGTGAGAAATCCAGTCTTTGGAAATAACAAACTAAGACTGAATCCCAGCTGGGAGGCCTCAGTCAAGCACTTGTCCCGTCCCGGCCTGTTTCTTCAGAGTGTGGTGGGCACTGAAAAGGGACACAAGCCCACCTACCCTCCCACACACAGTGGGGGCTTCATGCCTGCTAAACAGAAGCACTTCTTACCTCTGCTCTTGCCTCCCCCCACATCCCTGTTCTCTTTCTGGGAAAGACATCCGCCCATCACCACTGGTCACCCAGGGAGGTAGGCACAGAGGAAGGAATGCTACCCTGTGGGTCCTAAGGGGGCACCTAAGTCCTCCAGGATGAGACAAGATAGGGTGAATCTGAGGAGGCAAATCCAGGCTCTGAAGAGACGGAAGAAAGAAAGAAAGTGCATGGGATCCACAGGTCATCTTCTACATCGATTTTTACTAAGCCCAAGCAGGAGCCACGGGTGGATGTATGACGGACTTCCACTTCTTCCATTTATACAGTTGACTGACATCATGCACTCCCAGCCTTGAAACTGGCACCTCTGGCTGGGTGTGGTGGCACATGCCTTTAATCGCAGCACTTGGGAGGCAGACGCAGGTAGGCAGACCTTTGAGTTCTGTGCCAGTTCCAGGCCAGCCAAGTGTGCATAGTAAGAATCTGTCTCAAACACAAAACAAAAAACACGTGAAAACGCTGGAGGCGGAGCGAGAGGATCCTGGCCAGCAGCACTGGGTAGGGAAATCGGAGGGCAAGTTTCACTCTTCCCCAGGAGACTCCTCCGGCTGTACCTGTGCACCTGTGCGGTAGTTCCTACCAGGTCCGCCCGGTGCAACGCGGCTGGCCGACGGCCGAGCGACCAGGCCTCGCCCCGTGGGCGGGGCATGACAAACCCCCGCCTTCTGCGCGTGACCTGCCCCGCCCCCGCCCCACTCCTCTGTCACTTCCTGATTCCCGCTTCCTGCTTCCCAGAGGCCGGGATCTGGAGCCGCCCGAGGTCGCCGCCGCAGTCCCCGGCGCCCCTGGCGAGCGGTGAGCGGTGAGCGGTGAGCGATGAGAGCTGCAGGGCCGAAATAGGGGCGCAGACGTGGGCCTGGGGCGGGGGGCGTGATCCCGAAGAGCGCGTTCCCTCCGCGGCGCCCCACCCTCATTCCCAAACCCTCCCTCCCCCCAAGTCGCCCATCTCTCCTTTCCTGGGCAGGAATCTTTGGAAGTTGGGTCCCTGGTTCTCCTTGGACCGTGCTCCGAGGCCACTTTGAGGACCTGGCAGCATCCTCGCGACCCCTGTTCTGCCAGGGTCCCTAGGCCAGACTTCCTGCAGCTCTTTGCATTTTGCCTGGGACCCAGCTGAGGCCTAGTAGGAAGACCAAGCCCCTTTTGCTGCCTCTTCTTTCTTCCCATCACCCAGCCTCCAAACTCTTGTCATGTAAAGCTGCTTGGAACCAGTTGGGACCTACAGAAGATCTAAGCTCTGTCTTCCTTACAGCAGCATACACACACACACACACACACACACACACACACACACCCCAGAGCCACGGACGGGCTTGGAAAGAAGAGTCTGTCGGTCTTCAACTACAAACCCACTCTGTAACTGGGGAACCTGGAGCTCCCAGTGTCATTGTGACCAATTCCTTGGTGGCATGGCTCTGTGTGTCTCTTTGGAGGGCCAGAGCTGATCCAGGTGTCTCTGCCCTGCAGACATGTCCTTCCGAAAAGTGGTACGACAGAGCAAATTCCGGCATGTGTTCGGACAGCCAGTCAAGAACGACCAGTGCTACGAGGACATTCGAGTGTCCCGGGTGACCTGGGACAGTACCTTCTGCGCGGTCAACCCCAAGTTCCTGGCGGTGATTGTGGAAGCCAGTGGTGGGGGTGCATTTATGGTGCTCCCTCTGAGCAAGGTGGGCCTCCGTGGGTCGGGGTGGAGAGGGGGAACAAGGACACGATGGCCACACCTGTGGGCAGGGCAGGTTTTGCCATTTCTTGGCCTGTGGCTACTGCTGGACGAGTCGTAATCCAGATTTACTGCCCGGGAGGTGCTGGGGCAAGCAGAAGTGTTTATTGCACCGAGTCTGGATAGGAGGCTGCAGGCATTTCCTGCACAGACTCACAGCTGGGCCACCAGGAACCAGGGTAGTCACGTCATTGCTACACCGTGGAGGGGTCACAGATGCTGGGAGGAATGGACACCGGGGCTTTTGGTTCTCTTCTCACTGCACCTTAATGCCTACAGACAGGCCGTATTGACAAGGCCTACCCGACAGTGTGTGGGCACACGGGACCTGTTCTGGACATTGACTGGTGTCCCCACAATGACGAAGTCATTGCCAGTGGCTCAGAGGACTGCACAGTCATGGTGAGCCTAGGACGCGAATGAGGGTCTCGGGGTGTGGCTGACGGATGCTGGCAGCGGGGCAGGCCTGAGCCCATCCTCCCTCTCCACACCACAGGTATGGCAGATTCCAGAGAATGGGCTGACCTCCCCTCTGACTGAGCCAGTGGTGGTACTTGAGGGGCACACCAAGCGTGTGGGCATCATCACCTGGCACCCCACAGCCCGAAACGTGCTCCTCAGTGCAGGTCTGCACCGCTCCCTGCCCCTTCGTACCTCTCACAGGCCAAGCTAACAGATGGGGAAACTGAGACCTACAAAGAGGGAGACCCAGTTCCGTGCCAGAGGAGTGGGCAGAGTGGGGCTAGCGGGCTGATGGCCCCACCTCTGCGTGCCTGGGCCTGGCAGAGCTGATGGTCGCTTGCCCGCCAGGTTGTGACAATGTGGTGCTCATCTGGAATGTGGGCACTGCCGAGGAGCTGTACCGCCTAGACAGCCTGCACCCTGACCTCATCTACAACGTGAGCTGGAATCGCAATGGGAGCCTCTTCTGCTCAGCTTGCAAGGACAAGAGTGTCCGCATCATCGACCCCAGGCGGGGCACCCTGGTGGCAGTAGGTATCCCCGGAGGGCAAGGATGGCAGTGTGTAGGCCCAGGGTCTTCATCTACACTGCACTGACTACCTGTCCGTCCTACAGGAGCGGGAGAAGGCTCATGAAGGGGCCCGGCCCATGCGGGCCATCTTTCTGGCCGATGGCAAGGTGTTCACCACCGGTTTCAGCCGCATGAGTGAACGGCAGCTGGCACTCTGGGACCCAGTGAGTGATGTAGCCAGCCTAAGGCAGGCAGGCTTGAGACCTGGGCCTCACCCTAGGAGCCTCCTCCTGGGCCAGGCAGACAGAGATCAGCATGGAGGAGAAGCCTGCACTGCTTAGATCCTCAGCCTGGCCCTTGAGACTTGAGGACCTTCCCAGCCCCTCCCTTCCCTGTCTCCAGCTCTCTGGCTCTCCCTGACATTCCTCCAGTGTCTCGCACATTCTTCTCTCTGCTTGCACAAACCAGAAAGGTACCCTCCTCCTGGGAGCTCCCAGACCCTGCCCTGCTACGCTCCATCTCTCAGCAAAGTGAACTCCAAGGCCCCTCTGAGGCCTGGGCTGGTACCATCTGGCCCTTCGGCCTTCCTGTAACCAGACTTTCTCAGCACTTGCCTCTCTGTTTGGGAATGGTCTTAAGGCCTGGAGAGGGCTGGGAAAGTGGGACCTGGTAATGGAGAAAACCATTAGTATGTTGGGGAGTGTTGCTGCCTGCTATGTGAGACTGGCTGAGGCCAGTCCTGGAGGGTTTGGAGTGAGAAGATTCTGACTTGGCCCAATTGTCCCCCATGTGCTTAGGAAAACCTTGAGGAACCCATGGCGCTGCAGGAGCTGGATTCAAGCAATGGGGCTCTGCTGCCCTTCTATGACCCAGACACCAGTGTGGTCTATGTCTGTGGCAAGGTAAGGCTCGGCGGGGCAGCAGACTGGGGCTGAGAGGCAGGGAAGGGGTCTGGTCAAGTGCTGAACTTCCTTACTCCCACAGGGTGACTCCAGCATCCGGTACTTTGAGATCACAAATGAGCCCCCCTACATCCACTTCCTGAATACATTCACCAGCAAAGAACCCCAGAGGGGTATGGGTAGCATGCCCAAGAGGGGCTTGGAGGTCAGCAAGTGTGAAATTGCCCGGTAAGAAGGTCCTCTGAGGCAGCTCTCTATAGGCAGAGTTTATTTGAAGACCCAGCCAGGATGGAGGGTGGGGGGATCAGGCTGAGCAAGGCCAGGTCATCAGCATCCACAGTAAGAGGTCAGATTGTGGAGGCTAAGTTGGGTATGGTGCCTGCCATATATCTGTTACCCAAACATTTGGGAGTTAGGAGGACTGCAAGTACAGAGGCCAGCCTGGGCTACATAGTAAGTTCAAGGTCAGTCTGAGCTATATAGCAAGAACCTGTCTCAAACAAAAACCAAGGAAAGGGCTGGCGATGTTGCTCAGTTGGCGGAGCGCCTAGCATAAAGCCCAGGGTTCCGCCCCAGCTCTGTAACACAGAATCTGCACATCCCTGTAATTTACTCAGGAGGTGGAGCTGGGAGAAGTGCATAGTCATCCTTAGCTCTATAATGAGTTCGAGGCCAGCCTGGGATACATGAAACCATGTTTCAAAAAATAAAGGGAGTAGCACAGGCCTTTAATCCCAGATTCTTGCAGAGGCAGGCTGATCTCCATGAGTTTGAAGCAAGGATGGTCTACATAGTGAGTTTCAGACTTCTAAGGCACACAATGAGACCCTGTCTCCAGAAAAAGAAAAAAAGAAAAGAAAAATCACAATCAAGTTGCCTAGGGTCACTCTAGAGGAACCCTTGAGATAGGGAGACCACAAGCCTCGTTCGTGGAGTCTCAGGCCAGCATGTGGAAGTGTCCGGGTGAGGAAACTAGAGAGCTGTAGGGGTTCCACCGTGGCTCTCCTCCCTTTTCCAGGTTCTACAAGCTGCATGAGCGCAAGTGTGAGCCGATTGTCATGACTGTGCCAAGAAAGGTGAGGCTGCTGTGACCCGTCCACCCACTCTTCCACCAGGGCAATGGGAGAGGCTGGTACAGGAGGTGGAGGGATGACTCGGGGTGAGCTGAGGCCCTGCGGTGACGGAGGCCAGGCACATGAGAGCAGGGTGCCAGGGATAGAGGGCCTCCCATAGGAGGAAGGACCGACAGTAGGTTTGGGATGGTGCTCTGTGGGGGATGGGGCTAGAGGGACAGGGCCCTGGCCATGAATCTCACTGGGAGGGGCCTGGCCGCATGCGCCTTGGCCCCAGATGCCCAGCCAGGAGCCTGGAACACATTCCCACTGTCCTCCAGTTGCTCTTCACAGACTTAGTGTGCCAGGCATGCCCTGGAACCAAGCCCACAGTCCATCCGAGGGGCACAGATGTGGCTCACAGGACTCACAGAGCCGTATAACTGGCCCTTGTGGTCTGCTGGAAAGGGTGCCAGCAAGGGTTGTGCCAGGGAAGATCAGGCAAGACTTCAGTGGGAACATTCAAAAAGAGAGTGAAAAGGGAGATTTGAACTTGGAAGGTCCCTGGGCGTCAGGCCTTTGGAGGATGGGTTGGTAAGAGTACAGGTCAGGCAGGGCGGTGGTGGTGCGCACCTTTAATCCCAGCACTCAGGAAGCAGAGGCAGGCGGATCTCTGTGAGTTCGAGGCCAGCCTGGGCTACAGAGTGAGTTCCAGGACAGCCAGAGCTACAGAGAGGAACCTTGTCTCAAAAAAGAAAAACAAGCAAACAAAAGAGTACAAGTCAGGAGGATGTGGAGGACACAGCCACTCAGAGACCAGATGTGAGACCCCTGGTAGGGCCCTCACCTGATTCTGACCTCCCCTTCCTGGTGCGCAGTCTGACCTCTTCCAGGATGACCTGTACCCTGATACAGCCGGACCTGAGGCTGCTCTTGAGGCAGAGGATTGGGTGAGCGGGCAGGATGCTGATCCGATCCTGATCTCACTACGGGAAGCCTATGTGCCCAGCAAACAGCGGGACCTGAAGGTCAGCCGGCGAAATGTGCTATCGGACAGCCGGCCTGCCAGTTCCAGCCGCCCTGGACCCTCCACAGCTACCACAATTACTGATGTTCCCAGTGGCATCTTTGCTGGGGCTGGTGTATGTGTCCTACATTTGGGGGTGCTACCCAATTGGCTGGGCCTCAGGCCTCTCCCATAGGGGTGAGTTGTGGTTGGTGGCCTCTGACTCCCATATGTCCTTGCAGGAATCTGGGAAACTGGAAGAGGTGATGAAGGAGCTCCGGGCGCTTCGGGTGCTGGTCAAGGAGCAGGGGGAGCGGATCAGCCGCCTGGAGGAGCAGCTGGGCCGCATGGAGAATGGGGATACATAGGACCACCAGGGACCTGCTCCCGACACTGCTTCCCCCTCCTCCTCCACCCCTTCTCACCTAGCTTCTGTGGCCAGGCCGCACCAGGCAGTTTGTGCTCAGTGCCTCTTGGGCAGGTCATGACCAGTTTGCACCTCTCCACAGCCTGGGGCCGGGTGGGAAGCACCACCTGGCTTTTGGAAGATTTTTGTACCAAGGCAAACTCCTAAGTACTTCAAGGGACCATCTTCTCAACCTGCCCAGCCCACTGCCCCCTCCTCAGAGAAAGCAGAGATGGTTCTATATTTTCATTCTAAATAAAGTGCTCTTTCTAAAGCCAGGTTTGACCTGCTGCCGTGGAGGGTCAGGGGGTGGGATGCTACCAGGAAGGGGAGCTGCAAACTATGTGGGAAGTAGCCCCTGCATTCCTGAATTTCCCTATGCAGAGAAACCGAGGCAAAAAGGCTAGAGACGGATGTGAGAGATGGTTAGTAGATAAAACGACTTGCTGAGCAAGCCTGATGGCCCGAATTCGATCCTGGAACCCACAGTAGACAGGTAGATAACCCCCTTCTATACCCACACATGCACACAGTTGGCTTTTGTTTGAGACATGGTTCCCTCTGTGTAGCCCTGGCCATTCTGGAACTCACTCTAGACCAAGGTGGCCTGGAGCTCAGAGATCCACCTGCCTCTGCCTCCAAAGTGCTGGGATTAAAGGCGTTCCCCACCACTGCCTGGCTTAGTTTTTTTGTGTTTGGTTTTTGGAGACAAGATTTATGTAACAGCCCTCGCTTGTCCTGGAATTTGCTTTGTAGACCAGGCTGGCCTTGAACTCAGAGATCTGCTTGCCTCTGCCTCTTTTTTTTTTTTTTTTTAATATATTTTATTTTATTTTTATGTGCATTTGTGTTCTTGCAATGGGTGTTGGGGTCCCCTGAAACTGGAGTTACAGACAGGTGTGAGCTGCCATGTGGGTGCTAGGAATTGAACTCTGGGTCCTCTGGAAGAAGTCAGTGCTCTTAACCCCTGAGCCATCTCTCCAGCCCTTGTTTTGTTTTTTTTTTTTGTTTTTTTTTTGTTTTTTCGAACAGGTTTCTCTGGTAGCCAGGTACACAGCTGCTCGTCAAGAGTCCCAGGCATTGCTCCAAAAGATAGAAACAGGAGGATCTCCTTGAGTTCTAAGCCAGCCAGAGCTCCATAGTACATAGGTGGGTGTCCTGCTTTGAGTTAGATGCACACTTCCTCTCTTTGGAGTTGTGGTCACAGATCCTGTGGCTATAACCTCACCTAGAGAGGCCTGGGAAGATTTGGTATGGGTCTGGGTGATCCTGAGAGGCCGAGACCCCACAAGGGTCCTGTGATAGGCAAGAGTGGGTGGGGTGTTTCTGGCAGGAAACGGAAGTGCCAGTAACTTCTACACTAGTTAGTATACTCGAGAGCTCCGGGCTCACTTCTCACTCAGCACAGCCAGAGTCAGAGGTGGGTGCCTACGCGAAGGCCATCGGATCAATGGTAAGCTGTGGAGCCCTCTGGGTTCTTGGGGCACAGTGGGCTGGAGGTGGATTATTGAGGTTCCAGGAGCTAAGGAAGGGTCCCATCACAAGAGACCTGGGATAGCAAGGCCCAGGACTAACATGGGGTGAAACCTAGCCTTCACCTCAGAGCTGGGCTCTCTGGAATTCAGGGCAGGCCCTACCGTACCTCACTCTAGGTCTAGGCTTACTCCAAGACCCTTGGGATAATCCCTCATCTGGTCCCCTCATGAGCTGAGTTTGGGTGTAACTCCTTCCCTGGAGCCTGGTGTGCTAGGGGAGGCTTGTACCCAGCACCCCTCCCCCACCCCTGCTACCACACCCCCCACCTGCTTTGTTCCAACCGCAGGCTTCCTCTGATAGCTACACATGCTACCCCAAACTGAGTCGGGCCCTGCATGCCTGAGGCCCTCCAGGGCAGAATGGGGAGCTGAACGGAAACTCTGCAGTTGGGGCAGCCCGTGGTTGGGAGGAGGGGTTTCAAAGACCCCCATCCTAGGACCAGCCATCCTCTGAGTTGGTCTAGATATTTCCATCATGGCCTCCAGAGGGCCACCTGCCTCTCATGCCCTTCAGCTCCCTCCACTGCCCAGGCGGGCCATTTACCACACCCAGCTAATGCCCATTGGGTATCTGTGCCACCACGGTTCTGGGTGCTGCCATTCCTCCAACCCCATCATCTAGGAGCTTATTCTGGTGGGAAAGGCAACAGAACAGATAATAGATTTTTCTTCGCTGGGATTTGGTGGGAAAAGAGTAATTAAGGGACCTGAGTCAGACCAGGTAGTATAGAGGTCTGGTAGCACCGCATCAGCAAGGCCCAGGCCATGGCAAGCAGGTAGCCTTGGGCTGTGAGACCACAGCATCTGAACAGAGGGCCAGCCAGGGCACAGGCCTCAGGCGGCGGCAGGCCAGGGGCAATGAGAAGTGGATTACAGGGTTGAGTTGAAGTGATCTCACTAGGGCAAGGCCTTGACCAAATAAGGGTTGGGGATTTTCTGCTTGACTGTCCCTGTTTTGCCTGAAGCTACTAAGGACCGTGTCAGAGATGAGAGATGGCTGGGTTCATGGCTAACAACTCCTCCCTACTGTCTCCCACAGGCTCTGCCTGGTCCCCTCCGATGGAGGGTGCTGTTGGCCCTGCCAGGGGCCTTGGCCTCGGGGGTGGGCACGGAGGACGGTGCGGGCTCCAGCGCTGTCACCATCGTCCTGCTGTTCCTGCTCCTCCTGCTGCTGGTCACTGCCCTGGCCTTGGCCTGGCGCCGCCTCAGCCGTGTCTCAGGGGGCTACTACCACCCAGCTCGCCTGGGTGCCGCCGTGTGGGGCCACACCCGCCGCCTGCTCTGGGCCAGCCCTGCAGGCCGCTGGCTTCGGGCCCGCACTGAGCTGGGATCCCCAGAGGAACCGGAGCAGCAAGAGGACGAACAGGATGCCGAGGAGGATTTCATGATGGACGGTGGCCCCGAGGAAGCGGGTCCCCAGGAAGAGGAGCAGCGGTGTGAGGCAGGAGCTCAAGCAAAGCAGGGCCCAGAAGCACAGGACACAGACAGTGAAGGGGGCCTGGACCTCAGCTCTCAAGTTCCTGTGGGCCCAGGCAGCAGCGCTGAGGCCCTTCTGAGTGACCTGCACGCCTTTTCAGGCAGTGCAGCCTGGGATGACAGTGCCAGGAAGGCAGGGGGCCAGGGCCTCCATGTCACCGCACTGTAGGAGCCAGCTTGTGCTCCTGTCCCTGCCCCAGCCCCTGACTCTCTCTCTTCCCATGTTGTCCTGATGAAACACGAGCCGCCCCGGACCTTCATCATCCCACCCTCACCTGCAGCTTCTCAGACTGCCACCCGACCAGTTTCCCAGAGTGTGTGCCCCTACACACACACACACACACACACACACACACACACACACACACACACACACGGCAGACACTGAAATAAAACTTGTCAAGTCCTGAGATCTCTTGTGTCCTGGAGTCCAGCGAAAGCCACTCTGCCATGATTCAGTCCTTTAATTCCGTCTATAAGGACACGGTGAAGTAAGTCCCTTCTGATGGCATGGGCACTGGGAACCGCTGCCAGTGGCTACAAGCTGCAGCCTTCCACGTACATGATTGTAGGGCTCAACCACCCCGCAAAAGATCCTGTCATCTCCCAAATCTAGCCAGCTCGGAGGCAGCCAGGTTCTCGCAGCCGGCGGGACCAGCCTCGGCGCTGCCCCTTGCTCTAGTCTCTTAGCGCCCTGGGCGCCCGCGGCCCTTCTTGGATTTCTTGGTCCCTGAGGGGGGACGGATGGGAAGAGGGGCCGTGCTTGTGGGCGGCGGCGGCGACGGTGGTGGCAGGAGCGGAGGTAGAGACGGTTCCATGGGCTCTGGCGGGCCAGGGCTGGGCCGGAACCCCTCAAAGGGAGAGAACTTGAGGGGGCTGCAGGAGAAAGCAAGGCCGAGTGAGAGCCTCCTAAGCTTAGTCAGGATACTGGCAGTAGGTCCACACACTGCCACTTTAGCAGCCTGTCACAGATGGACAGGGGTCCCGTGGGCTAGCCCTAGAGAAGAGCTTGGCCAGAGTAGCCCAAAGGTACTGGTCTGTGCTAGAGAGCCCCTCCCCAGCCACATGCCTGCCTCTCCTGGGTACCTGATGGGGGTGCGGGGGCTGCTGTTAAGACGCCTGGGGGACCGCAGCTTGGGCTGGAACGAGAAGCCCTCCTTGATGCTGTCCAGGACAGAAGGTGCCACGTATGTGAAGCCCTGTGGGGAAAGGCCAGGGCAGGCGATGCTTGGCAGTCCCGGCCCCTAGCTGTAACCCCTGCTCGGGTCCCCATCAGCCCAGGCCCTCACCAGGAAGGCCTGGTCAGCACTCTCGCTGAGGGTTGTGTCGTCGGGGCTGTCTACCGGCGTCTGCCGTGTGAAGCGTGTGTCAAACTGACTCACATCCTCTTCTGACTGCTGTGGGAAGATCCATGTGGCGAGTTAGGGGGATCCGAAGTGCAGGGTCTCCACCTGCCACGGGGCCAAAAGGACCCCCAGACACTCACCAGACTCGGCCTGAAGGGAGGGTCCACACGGCGGGCCAGGAGGTCATCCCAATTGATGTGCCGGAAGAAGGGGTGCCTCTGAGGTAGAGGGCGCCCAGGAACGTGTCAGGGATTCCCCTTGCCCAGCTCCCTGCGGCAGCCCCCACTTTACTCTCTGGCCCCAACTCCTTATGACAATCCCAGACTCACCTGCACCTCAGCAGCATCTCCTGGGCCACCCCCAATTCGTTGAACGGGATTCCGCTTCAGAAACTGCAGAGGCAGAGAACAGGCATAAGGTGGGGAGCAATGGATGGTATGTGCCCAGCCTCCAGATGGGGAGAAGGCAGGCAGCATAGGGTGGGGAGCAATGGATGGCCAGCTCAGATGGGAGAGGCAGCAGAAACGAGGCATAGCTCTGGAATACGGGCTCTGCCCACTGAATCCTCAACACTTTCAGAGCTTGGTTGAGTGCCCTCTTCATGAAGCCTTGGCAAACTCCTGCTCATGGCCATCTCTCTAGAGGGCTTAGGATCGATGAGACTCTCCTCCCCGCTTAAGAGGCTGGTGCCGGCATTTCTGATGGAACAGGGCTAGTTCACAAGAATACCCTGCTGATGAAGACACAGACCCAGGACTGCTCAGGCTCTCAGAGCCCAGGCCTAAACTCGGGGTCTCGAACCCCAAAGCCAGCATCCCTATCACTCCCAAAGGCAAACTGCACAGGATGGGGGGCCTGGCCTTCCCCGGGGCCTAGGGACAGTCAAGCACATGTACAGCATTGCTGACAGGGCTTAGGGGAAAGAGATGGGAGCCTGTCCCTGGACAAGAGGGAGCCCCACCTTTTTGGCAAGATCCCGAGCATCCGGGGTGAGGTAGGGGGGCAGCACCAGCTTCCCTTTCATGATTTTATCCATGGTTTTCTTTCGGTTCTCCGCGGTGAAGGGCGGCTGGAGGAGGCAGAAGGTGAGAGCAGCCTAGGGGCTCTTCCCACCCAGTCCTGCCCCAGCCTGGAAGGGGGGGTTCTCCCCAACACCCACCCTCCTCCCAAGGAGCTGGACTTGCCGATCCAGTGAGCATGTCGTACATCAGGGCCCCCAGGCTCCACCAGTCCACTGCCCGGTTGTGGCCACTGCGCACTAGAATCTCTGGGGCCCTGGAAAGCAGGTGAAATGTCAGTAAGGGCAGGGCCCCTCCGGTTAGTCTCTCAGACCCAGGACCAGCCAGGTGCTACTTACATGTACTCAATGGTGCCACAGAAAGTGTGAGTGATAGCACCCTCATGAATGGACTCTTTGCAGAGTCCAAAGTCTGTCAGTTTGATGTGGCCTGAGGAAGATCGTTAAAAGGGAGGACATGGGATGAAATATGGCCTAGATCTACTTGTGGGCTCCTCAGTCCTGCCCTGCAGACCCCCACCAAGACAGGGGATGTGTGTGTATGCATGCATGCACGCATGACGCACGCAACATGCTCACCCTGGCTGTTAAGCATGATGTTCTCAGGCTTGAGATCCCGGTAGATGATGCCTTGGGAATGGAGATGGCCCAGGGCCAGTGTGATCTCAGCCAGGTAGAAGCTGCAGAGACAGAACAAGGTAAAGGCAGGGCAAAGGTGGGGTAAAGGCAAGGACAAGCACCCCCAGAGACCCACCAGGCTGTGTCTTCCAAGAAGATGCCTTCTCGCTCAAGATGTGTGAAGAGCTCACCACCTGCGACACAAAGCACATTAGCCGCTGTGGACTGAGCCCAGCCCGTTGCTGTCTCAGTGTCAGTTTCTTCTAGAGAAAAACGGGACTTGTAGATCCCACCCTACCTGCCTCCCAGAGCTGCCGTGGGGACTCAATTCAATCAGCAAACATCTACCGTCGCCTACTCACTCGGTGCCTGGCCCTGTGCTGGGTGAAGCTGGGGCAGAGTTGAGGAGACCCAGCCATTGCCCTCAGGACGCTCAGTCTAATGAGGAGACAGACATGCGCACACCGCTCTAGGATGCCAGGTAAGAGCTCTGAGAACTTCGCCACAGAGCCTCGTGGCAGAGGCCATAGGAAGCTAATCTCAACACAATGATGGAAAAAGGGCAGTGAAGGTGTGGCTTTCGGGGTGTTGACAGAGTGAAGAGGGGTACTGAGCATGCACGTAGAAGCTTGCAGGGCTCAGCAGGTACTGGCAAAGCAGGTAGAAAGCATGGGCCTCAATCACCCCTGGTAAGCAGTGGTGTGACCAAAAAGGCCAAGGCTTTGTTTGGGTAGTTAGAGAAGCATGCTCTAGGAAGATGAGTTTGCAATCAGTGGAAGACATACAGGAAGCCAGGTGAGCTAGAGCCTCAAAGCTAGTTTAGAAACAGACCTGCCGGGTGTGGTGGCACACTCTTTTAATCCCAGACAGGGGCAGGGGGTGTCTTTGAGTTCTGTGTGGTAAGCTCCAGGCCAGCCAGTGCTATATAGTGAGAGCCTGTCTCAAAAAGACAAAACAAGTAGGTGTAGTGGCATGTGCCTTTAACCCAGCATTCAGCACGCAGAGACAGGCAGATCTCCTGAGTTTGAGGATCTGAATTCAAGGTGAATCTCCTGAGTTCAGGGCCAGCATGGTCTACATAGAGAGTTCCAGGCAGGCCAGGGCTACACATAAGCAGACCCTGTCTCAAAAAAAACCAAAAAGTTAAAAAAATAGATCTTATAGAAACAGTAACTATTCATGAGACTTCCAAGATGAAGGATGCAGTTAGATAGGGACCTGACTGGGTGTCTGGCACACAGGGAATAGGCAGAAAAGGTAGCAAAACTGGATGAAATTTCCCTCTGGACATCAACACAAACTCCCAGCAGCCCCACACACCCCACAAACACTAGGCACTGGATGGATGTTTGCTGAATGAATGAACAAATGAAGGGACAGACAGATGGACATGGCCAGGCATGGTGTGTGAGCCTCCTAGCCGTCCTCTACAACCATCTCTCAGGACTCCCTAATTCCCCATGTTCCCCAGGCTGGCCCCCTGCCACCCACTACTCAGCCTAGCCCACACACCTACCACTGAGGCACTCCAGGATGAGGTAGAGTTTGCCACCTGTCTGGAAAGCGTAGGCCAGTTCCACAATGAAGGGATGCTTCACGGATTCTAGAATGTTCCGCTCAGCCCGGGTATGTGCTGTGTCCTTGGCATTGCGTACAATCTTGGCCTAGAGATACAGGAATGGCTTATAAGGTGAGGTACCCGGAGTGCTTTCCTTTTCGCTCTGTGGTTTGATTGTCTTATAGACAGCTCAACTCTGATATTCAACCATGCAAAAGAGGAGCAAGCATTCTAGTAAGTACAAGAATACAAGTCAAGACTCTTGCTGGGTTATTTATTTGTTTTGTTTTCCGAGACAGAGTTTCTCTGTGTAGCTTTGGTGCCTATCCTGGACCTATCCTGGACCTCACTCTGTAGACAAGGCTGGCCTCAAAGTCACAGAGATCGCCTGCCTCTGCCTCTCAGTGCTGGAATTAAAGGCGTGTGGTGCCGCCAACGCCACTGCCACCACCACCACCACCCAGTTAAGTCATGACTCTTGTTTCAAAAATATATTGAAATACAACTTGGTCATATAAATGTCTAGACTCTAGGTCTGTGTAGACCATGGACACCCAGCAATATCATGATCTTCTGATCAGTAACCAACCCACAGAATCAGGGTGCCAATGGTGGATCATGACCACAATGAGCCCTTCTTCTAGAGGCTTCTCCAGTCGCCCTCCACAAGACCTGGTCAGGACAAAGGTGATTGGAGGACTGGGAACAAGACTCAGATATTGAAGGTGCATGCTATGCAAGCATGGAGATCTGAGTTCAAATCCCCAAGTAACCATATAAAAAGCCAAGGATGGCTACGAGTGTGTGTGTGTGTGTGTGTGCCTGTAACCTCAGCACTGTGGGAGGTGGAGAGAGAAGCATCACTGGGGTTTACTGGCAGCCAGAGAGAGACCCTGTCACATAAGAAAATGATAAAGTAGAGAATCCTATACTCTCCTCTGGCCTCTATACATGTATAAATCACCTGATGCCCACCCCCCCCAGTTAGTTTAAGATGGTTAGACTTTGTGAAAGACCCTTAGTCAGTTACAGTCTGCCCCCCGACCACCACATCTGTCTTTTTCTTGCTCCTCAGCCATGACCCTTCTGCCATCTTTTGTCACTTGAATTTCTCTGTAATTCTGCTGCTGTGAGCAGTAAACCTTTTCAGGAACTGGTTTATCCTCTCAGTTTCTCAACCCCGACACTTTGTTATTCAAGACAAGGTATCATTATGTAGCGCAGGCTGTCCTAGAACAACTCAGGTCCTCCTCCTGCTTCATCCCTTCACGTTCTGAGACTACAGGTGTATCCTACCAAATTCAGCTGAACTTGACACCACTGACACACCAAGCCTGACGATTCCTTATTGTGGGTTCCTGTTTATCCTCACCTCTGCCTTCTAGTCACTGAAGGCCAACAGCACTCCCCCAACTAGTCCTGACAATCAAAATTCCCCATGTCCCCTAGCAGGCAAGTTGCCTTAAGAACTACTACGAAACAGTATATGTGACAAGAGACACTAAGCTAGCAAGTGCCAGGATAAGGACTCTCTCCATCATATTCACAGCTGTCTTTCCTGGCACAGGTTGCTGGGGGTGATAGCTACTCAGTATTTGCTGGCTGAGCAAATGACTCACCTTTCTCAAGACTTTCATGGCATATATTTTGCCCAAGTTGGTGCCTTGCACTTTTCTCACCTGGAACACCTGTAGGGCAGGGGAGACAGGATCAACTTCCCTCACCCATCCTATTTGCAAGGAGCCCCACCCTAAAGCTCTAGTACTGGGACCAAAATGCCTAAGCTCAGCTCAAGGGTGGAGCAGTAAAGATCTCTATCAGATTTTGAGAGGATCTGCCCTTCCCACCCTCAGGTTTCCAGCCTTTTGGGTGTGAGGGATGGTATGCTGCCTCAGGCTAGAGCTGAGGTCACCAGGGGAAGGGGTGCGAGTACCTTGCCATAGCCCCCCTTGCCCAGCACACTCAGAAGCTCAAAGCAGTGGGGGCCGATGCGTTCAGGGCTCAGGTTCACGCTGCTCTCTGTCAGCTCCACCTCCTCATAGTGTCCCACCGTCCTAAAGACACAGTAAGTCAATGAGGGCAAGGTCCTAGTGTAGCCCAAGTCCCATTCCCCTACTCCGTGCCCCCATCCCCCAGAAAGACCCTCACTCACTCCAGGCCAGCAGCCCTCAACTCGCCAAGGGGACACACCTCCTGTGAGAAACCGAGGGGTAAGAACCATGGGAGGTGCCAGAATATCTCCTCCCCACCCAGACTGAACTGCTTGTCCCATGGGAAAGGACTAAGCATAGGAGAGAGCAGGGATGGGGAAAGGTTGGGGAAGTGAGACCAAGGAGAGAAAGGGGAAGGTCGGGTCCAGGGGCTGGGAATGGATCTGGGAAGAATCGGGGTTTGTAGGGGTCAGAGCCCACTCAGAGTAGGGAGTGCCGTGCCTTTGGTTAACTGGCCGGCGGGAAACACTCACCGCAGGGCTGAACTCTGGTTCGCCCTCGCCCTCGCTGCCTTCCTCGGTCTCCAAGTCTATATCAAACACGGCGGCCATAGCTCCGCCGGCCCCGCGGGCCCCTTGGCCCGGACCAGGCGGAGCTCTGACTGACAGTCCCAGGCTTGGGATCTACGTTATCTTTCCGCGACGGCAGCTGCGCGCGCTACTGACGCAAAGTAGCTTCGCCCACTCTCCGGTAAGCCCTTTAGCCAGGTGGGAAGGAAAGATGGCGGCTGTCGCAAAGCCTCTCGGGAGTTGTAGTTCCAGAGATCTGGACCACTCATCCTGCAGCCTTCTGAACCGACTTTACCAGACCGCCTCTTTCTAATAGGGCTCTTCTGTGTTCGCACCCGACACGACCAACGCAGAGCCTCCCGTTTTGGCTCTGGGACAAATTCGAGATTGAATGGGCAGAATCACAGGTGCATGCAGGTTTGCGTTTGAATGGCAAATCGTCAGTCATTTTTGGAACTGTGAGCTGCCAGGCAAGTCGTGTCTGTTCGACTGTATTAGGGACACTCCCCACAAATCTCCCTGAAGCTCTTAGACCCTGCAGGTTTGACATTTGCTGGGTGATTGCATGGGCTTTGTTACCAGGCTCCCGTTCTGAAGGACTCAGCACATCTAAATATGGGCTTTTATGAACTTAAGCATATTAAGTATTCCTGCTGCCTGGTTCAGAATAGGTACTTTAATAGAATATGTTTGAAAGACCGGGCGGTGGTGGCCTTGAATCCCAGCACTTGGGAGGCAGAGGCTGCGAATCTCTGAGTTCAAGGTCATCCTGGTCTATAGAGCGAGTGCCAGGGCAGCCAGGGCTACACAGTGAAATCCTATCTCGAAAAACCAAACCAGAAGAATATGGTTGAAAAGATGAAGAAGACCTATCGAGATGACTGGGGGGGGGGGGGGCGGCGCGAACTGACGTTTCCAGCAGGCTTCATGACTACTGTGGACTTTGCATAAAGACAGGAGCGCTGATCTCAGTTTCCATGGGCCAGAGGTCTATGTAGGTTCCCTCCTCTTATAGGTGACATGAAGAGACAGATCTGAAGGGGTAGGAGAGGGCCGGGGTTTGGACCCACTCCCATCTAGGCTGGGCATGACAGTGTGGAGATGAAGCTGCTGTTTGTTAGTTCCTTAGGCCAGTGTGGTGAAATAGTGTACCCTAATAAACTTGCCTGAGGATCAGAGGACAAAGCCAGCCACTAGATTAGATATAGAGGTCAGGCAGTGGCAGCACACACCCTTAATCCTAGCACTCAAGAAGCAGAGATCGGTCTGGACCTCTGTGAGTTCAAGGCCACACTGGAAACAGAGCCAGGCAGTGGTGGCACACACCTTTAATCCCAGTACTGGGAAGCACACACGCCTTTAATCCAAGTAAGTAATGGTAGGATGGAGAAAAAGGTATATAAGGCATGAGGAAACAGGAACTAAAGCAGTTTCAGGTGAGGACTCAAAAGCTTTCAGTCTGAGGATTTATGGAAACAGGATCGGCTGAGGAGTTGGTGGGGTGAGGTTGGCTGTGACTTGCTCTGCTTCTCTGATCTTTCAACTTTTACCCTGATATCTGGCTCTGGGTTTTTTATTAAAAGACCATCTAAGATTCAAACAACAGGTTAACTGTCCCAGACTTTTTCTTTTAGGTCACCAACCAGCTCCAAAACCATGACGCAAAGTCTTCTTGTTAGTTATGAATTCTCGGCCATAGCTTAGGCTCATTTCTTGCTAGCTCTTATAATTTAACCTGTTTCTCTTCAGCTACATTTTGCCTTGGGACTTTTTAACTTTTCTTTCTTCCTTTCTTCCTTCCTTTCTTTCTTTCTTTCTTTCTTTTCTCTCTTTCTTTCTTTCTTCCTTCTTTTCTCTCTCTCTCCCTTCCTTCCTTCCTTCCTCTTCCTCTTCCTTCCTTCCTTCCTTCCTTCCTTCCTTCCTTCCTTCCTTTCTTTCTTTCTTTCTTTCTTTCTTTCTTTTTTTCTTTCTTTCTTTCTTTCTTTCTTTCACTGCTACTCATGTCTGGCTGGTTGGCATCTGCCTGGTTTCTGGCCTCAGGTGTGTTCCTCTCTTTCTCCCTCATTCTCTCCTCCCTCTTCTCTCTCAAGCCTGGAGCTCTCCTCCTACTTATTCTCTCTGCCCACCAGCCCCGCCTATCCCTCTCCTGCTTAGCTATTGGCTACTTGGTTTTTTATTAGACCAATCAGGTGCCTTAGGCAGGCAAAGTGAAACAAATGCAGCACAAACAAATGTAACATTTTACATCTTTAACACATCTTACATCATTAACAAGGGCAGCAGAAACAAATGTAACACACCTTCACATGGTTAAAGTAATATTCTGCAGCATAAATACATGTAACACATCTTTGCCTAGTTAAAGTGATAATTCCATAGCACTAGAGTCCTGGGGATACCTGGGACTAGATGGAGGCTTTTGGGAAAGCAAGAGGACCCAGAAATGTCCAGATGCTTATTTTATGGTCCTGGAGTCCAGAAGACTATGATGTCAAAATGACTGTACTGCTTTGGAATAGACCTGAGGCAGAGGAGTGTGCTGAACTAGGTTTTGGGCAAGGTGATAGAAAGGGGGGCAGGGAAACAGAGCACCACAACCCCTCCCCCTAGCACTTAATCCTTGCTATTTGAAATGAGACAGGAAATGGGCAACTGGGTAGTTGGGCCTGTCAATGCCCAAGCCCTGACAAATGCCAAGCAAGCGGAGACGGGCCTCAGCAGGGCTGGACCCAGAACAGGCCACATTGCAGTAAGGCTCCTCATACTGGCCAGGGATCAGGGCCTCCTCCAGCAGGTTGAGTCGCAATAGACCCTGGTCATGGAGGGCTTGCATAGTCTCTCGACTGCCAGGGGAGCTCAGCAGCTCTATGTGCTGGGACACCAGGCACATGATGCCCACCAGGTAGCCACGGGCCCGAGGGTGGGCAGGCAGGGCGGGCTGCAGGCCACAGGCCACCATAGTAGAAGCCAGCAGCAAATCCACACCATAGAGCTCCAGGATCCAGTCTCGAAGGTAGAATCCTCCCATTCGAGGGTTGATCTCGATGAGCTTTGGCCCAGCCCCAGTCATCTTGAGCTCCACATTGAAAACCCCATCTAGCAGCCCACAGCCTAGGCAGCAGCGAAAAGCTGCCTGCACCATCTGGGCCTCCTGCTCTGGTGCTAGCCCAGTGGGCATGCAGGCTGCAGTCTCTGTGAAACCAGGCAGCCTGGTGGGGCCATTGTCAGAGACAAAAGCAGCCAGCAACCGTCCCCCAAACACCACCAGGTCCACATCATGCTCTGTGCCCTCGACAAATTCCATCAGCAGCATGGCATTGCCCCAGCCCAGTCCAATGCCTGGGTGGTCAGCTTCACCCTGCAAGTCATGGAGGATCCGGGAAAAGTGCTCATGGCACTGTGGCCCATCCTTCACCAGCTGTACACCCACTGCTCCTGAGCCAAATTCCAGTTTCATCACACCCGGCAGGGGTACCTGGTGCATGGCTCTCTCCACATCAGCCTCACTCTCCAGTGGGCAGCAGGCCACAGCATGCAGGGAAGTCGCAGGCCAGGGTGGGCCCTGGCAGCGCAGCAGGTGTAGGTGGGTACGGCTCTTCTGCTTTGCCAGGCACATGGCAGCTGGGGAGCTGCAGGGCAGACCCAGCTCCCGGCAGAGGAGAGCAGTAAGCACCAAGCAGTCATCCCAGAAGGAGAAGCAGCCGTCTAGCTTCAGGTTGCGCGTCCGGACCAGCTCAGCCAGCAGCTGTGCGTTCTCCTCATCTCTCCGGTGCTCGGTCACATCAAAGTGGATGAAGGTCTGCACCAGCTGGGATGCAAAGTGGTTGGGGTCCGATTCCACCAGGTGCAGCTGCAGAAACATAAGCCAGCAGGAGGGACAGCGCGCGTCACAGGTGTTGGGTCACGGAAGAGACAGGATGGTGTCCCACAGGGGAGACTGAACCATGAACACCAGGTGCTAAATATATGTTTATTGATGGCTTGTTGGATACATGGGAAGTGCAGAGGTGAGTGAGACACCTTCACCCAGGAGGGGAGGGAAGTCAGAAGGAAAAGCTTCGGGAGGAAAGGGCAGGCTGAGTGTGAGGGGCCGGGTGCAAGAAGAGAACACCAGAGCGCTCACTAGGGCCTGCTCCCGAACAGCTTTCTGGCGGGGCTTGGAGACCAGCCATCAGGGTTGGGGCTGGAGACAGGTGGCTCGTTATCATTCATCCCGAATATTCTAACACTGTAATGTGATGTGCAGCATTCCTGAGGGGCCCTGTGTCTCCAGAGCTTGTGGCTTGCTGGGGGAAGCACAGACACGGGGCAGCTGACACTCAGGACAGAAGCAGCCGCTGGTGAGGGAGGGAAGCGGCTGCCTGTAAGGCAACTTGGCATCAGGAGTCTTTCAGAACTTCACCTGGCATACACACTATCAGGTAGGAACTGTGATGCCAAGGCTGCTGGGAATTCCTCAAGGACCATGCACGGTGGAGAAAAAGGCAAGGAGGTCACTGTGGTGGACCAGGGCCAGCCTGAGAGAGAGAGCCTCGGCTTTCCTACCTGTTTCAATGGAGTGAGACTCTCTGCTACCTGGTTAGCTCCAGATCCTACCACGTGAGCCCCTGCCTCCTTCCAGCGGTAGATTTGACTTGAGATCTGTGAACTGCTCTTTCGCCCCTGGGAGACCCTATGTGCCAAGCTGCAGGAATTCGGCTCCAAAGACCTTTTCCCCAAGACAGAGCTAGACTCCTTACCCAGCTGTTCCAGACCTAGGAACTACAAGATTTGGCAGTACAAGCTTGTAATTCCAGCATTTAGGAGGCTGAAGCAAGGAGGACTGTGTTACAAGAACCAAGTCTGAGCTGCATAGTAAAATCATTTCTAAAAAAAAGGAGAGAGAGAGAGAGAGAGAGAGAGAGAGAGAGAGAGAGAGAGAGAGAGAGAGAGACATAATCCTAGCACTAGGGAGACTGAGGCTGGAGAATCTCAGAAAGATCAAGGCCAGCCTGATTTTCCTATTAAGTTTCAGGCCAGCCTGAGCCACAGAGTTAGACCCTGTCTGACATATATAATAACCACTGAAATAAACAAAAAAATAAAAATAAAATAACGTGTGAAATTCCAGAATCTGGAGGTAGAAGTAGGAGGATCAATTCAAAGCTAGCTTCAGCTATGTTAGGAGTTTGAGGCCACCAAAAGTTATGTGAGAACCTATCTCAAAGATCCCAAATTATTGAGGGCTGGAGAGATGGTTCACTTGCTGCTTTTGCAGAGGGCCGGAGTTCAGTGCCTAGCCTCCACATCAGGTGGCTCTGGGTCTGATGACACCCTTTTCTGGACTCCACTGAGGCCTGCACACATGTGTGCATATACAAAACTCAGGCCCACTCACATACATAACATATAAAACATAACACACATACATATAAAACATCAATTTTTAAAAGTAAAATAAATCAGGGCTGGAGCCATGGCTCAGCAGTGAAGAACACCAGCTTCTCTTCCACAGGACCAGGTTTGATTCCCAGCACCCACATGGCAGCTCACAACTGTCTGTAACTCCGGTTCTAGAGGACTGATGCCCTCTTCCGGCCTCTGAGGACACCAAGCACCACCTGGTGCACAGACATACATGCAGGCAAACACCCATACACACAAAATAAAATGAAATGAAAACTGGGGCTCTAGCTCAATGATGGAGTGCTTGCTCGAATAGAATATACAAGACCCTGAACTCAGTTTCTAAAACAGCAAGGAAAAACCAAACAAACAAACAAGAAACAAAAAACAGCTGAGCATGGCCGTTCAGGCTTTAATCTCAGCACTAGGGTGGAAGAGGCAGGAGGACCTCTGGGAGTTTGATTTACACAGCGAATTCCAGTCAACAAGGGCTATATAGTGAGACCCTTTCTCAAAAATAAAAAAAATAATGCCAGGCGGTGGTGGCGTAAGTCCTTAATCCCAGCACTCGGGAGGCAGAGCCAGGCAGATCTCTCTGAGTTCGAGGCCAGCCTGGTCTACAGAGCAAGATCCAGGACAGGCACCAAAACTACACAGAGAAACCCTGTCTCGAAAAAAGAAAAGAAAAGAAAGAAAACAGAGATCTGAGCTCCGCTGCTGACCTGGAGTACCCCCTGCCTCTGGCACATTCCAACGCACTTATCCCATCTCCTCTTTTCCTCCTTTGCCCTCTCGGAGGGGGCCTCTCACAGCAGCCGGCCCCGCCCCCGCGAGGAGGCCCCGCCCCCGGAGTGACAGCCTCCGCCTGAAAGGACTAGCCCCGCCCATTCAGACCTTCCTCCACCAATCAGACCGCGATTTGGGGCCGCGCCCCGCCCACCTTCAATCCGTAGTCGCGCGCAGCCTCCCACACGAACTTCTTGCTGACGCCGCCGGCTCCGATCACCAGCAGCTGCTTCCCGGCCATGAGGCGGCGCCCCGAGCGCCGTAGCATGGTCTCCACCAGCGGTGCCGCCGCCGCCTCCTCAACTGAGCGTCCCAGGCGCGGTGCGGCCCACAGCCCCTCAAGCGCGCCGCACGCCTCCAGGCACAGGCCACTGTTCAGCTTAAGGACCGCGGGGGTCAGCGTGCGGCCGGCCACTGTGAGAACGAAGTCCACGCCTGGGCCGGGCGAGGATGCACGGACTGAGCATCCCCCAACCCGGCCCCCACGCCGCCCAGGACGAGCCGCGCCTCCAGTGCTCACCGAGGAAGTCGATGTGCACTTGGCGCCCACCACGCTGCTCAACGCTCAACCCGGCCTCCAGGGCCAGCACTGCGGCCAAGGCGGCCTCAGCTGTTTCTTTGATGCGCTGTTCCAGAAGCGCCACCTGCGCCGCCTCTTCTAGGCCGCACTGGGCCAGCGCCACCCCCAGTGTCCTCGGCAGGGTGTTGTGGTGCCGCACGAGCTGGTCCCCACGGCCCACGCCGCACACCACCTGACCACAGTGCAGCTCAGAAGGGACAGGGCCCGGGAGAAGCCCTGCCAAGGCTCACCTTTCTAAGTACCCCTTCGACGCCAGAGCATCTCCCTGCACCAAGATACAGTCCCCACCTTCAAGAACCCCCTCCTTCCATCAAGACTTAACTTTATAAATCACTCTTGGCTTCACTGGCCATCTGGTCCCCAGATCCCTCGGGGTTACGCTGGCTTTCAGGCCCAGCTCGGAAGATTCCATGCATGCTTGCTCCTACATGCTGTAGCCTGGTTTTTCCTAGCCTTAGCGTGTCTCTTGCAGACCCTCATCATCTCCTCTGGAGTTCTGCTGAGTACCCAGGAGGTCCCCCAAGCCTTTCTAGGTTCCCCAGCTGGGAGCCCTTCCTGTGGGATTGACCCTAAATTAGTTTTTTTTCTGTGAGGAGGAACATGCTGGAAAAGGAATCAGGCCCCTAGGTCCTGAACAGGAGTTGAACACAAGGCCCCGGGGTTCCTGATATAGAAGGTTCAGGAGGGTTAAAGAGGAAAAGTGTCAACCCCAAGAGTCCCCTCAGAAATAACCAGAATCCCTCCTCCCCAAAGATCATGTCCTCTCTGCACCAGGCCCTCATCAGATCAGTGGGGGTGGGCAGAGCTGGGGTGGGCAGGGCCATGTCCTACACCTGAGCGGGTCTCACCTTGCTCAGTAGGGGTCTGTCACCCTGAATCCGACACACCACCGCACAGATGCGCACAGCCAGCTCA
Organism: Peromyscus leucopus; assembly: GCF_004664715.2. NCBI lineage: Eukaryota > Metazoa > Chordata > Mammalia > Rodentia > Cricetidae > Peromyscus > Peromyscus leucopus. The sequence continues at coordinate 58,132,217 of NC_051063.1, read as the reverse complement.
GGGCCAGGTGCAGGACTGCCTGGGGGAACATGGAGAAGTTTAAGCCCAGAGGAGGTCTAGGAGGCCAGTTACTGCTCCCGATTCCTGGCTAGCACAGACAAGAACCTGGTAAGGGCAGCCGGGCAGGTGGGCACATGGCCTCCACAAGGACACTCTCCTCTTCCTCCAGCTTCTCCAGCAATGCCATCACTGTGTTCACCACTGCGGATGGCTCCACCCGCAGGTGCAGACGCAATGCCTGCTGTCCCCGCCAGCGCCGGCCACTGAGCCTCACAGCCACCTACAGCAGAAAAGGGAAAGGACCCTCCTCACCACCACCTCACGTTCCTGAAATGTAGGATGCTCATGCTACAGACGCAGTAGGTAAACAGGTAGGAAGGCACAGGGCACTTCGGTGGAGAGGTGAGGCGGTGGCAGCGAAGAGTTTGGGATCGTTTCCCAGCAGGACTTGGAGATCCTAACAGGTTCCCTCCTTTGGGTACCCACAAAGACCGCAGTGCACAGAGGGACCTGTTGTTACCTGTGATGCCTCACCCAAGGCCTCGGAGTGCACAAAGGCCTCTACTTCCTCTTTCACCAGGGCTTCCTGGCCCTCCTTCCCACTCAGCTCCACCAGCCGCAGTCCAGGGCTGGCATCCCCTCCCCGAAGCAGCCCCGGAGGCCTGTAAGTGAACGCCAGGGTGGCTGGCACAGCCACAGCACTCTGCTGGGACAGCAACCACCTCATCAACAGCCGGTCCTCCAGCAGCCCTGCCAGCTCTGCCGAGGCGCCCGTGGGGCAAGTGAGGTTCCGAGCCAGCTCTGCTGCCTCCCTGCCATGGCCAGACGCCGGCCCCAGGCCCGCCAGGAAGTAGGTGGCATGCCGAGGGGGAACAAAATCATCCAGGAATGTCAGGCCCCCCGGATAGAAGCTCACAGCCTTGGAGACCAGCAGAGATGCCTCACCCTCTTGGCCTGGGGCTGCCACCTTCGTCAGCCAGGCAGGGGACAGGCAAAGGAGCATGTTTCCTGTGGGCAAAGAGAAGAAGGTGGCTGGCCAGGGAATGCTTATGTGGTGCCAAAACCCTCAGCCTCCAGCCTGGGCTTCTGTGTCATGGGGGTCAGTGATTCCCAGAACCCACCCCTACTCAGAGCAGCCGGTCCTGGGGAATGCAGGCAACTGCCAAGTTTGGTGGGTATTTTGGGATATAGCTGGGCTAGGGCGGGGCTGCCCTTTCTGTAGGAGAGGGTAGGGAACTGGGGCACACACACTCACCAGGGCTCTGGACCCCACCCTCCAGCAACAGAGATAGGAAGGTGCTGGGGGAACCCAGAATGCACAGGGTCACCTCTGCCCCAGGGCAGCCTGGGGGAAGAGAACATGGCCATGTTCACCAAGAGTCCTCCTCTTGCTGCCCTTGTGCCCACTTCCCGTGACCTTCCCATCCCCGCCCTCACTCTTAGGCCTCCCAGGTCCTTCTTAGGGGTCAAATGAGAAGAAGGCAGAAGACAGAGGGAGCTGAATATGAAGGGGGAGATGTCTGCTATCCTGCCTTGAGACTGGCTCTGTTTTATCTGCATCTGTTCCAGAAGGCACTGGAGGATGAGTCTAACCTGAGTTTGGATTTTGCTCGTGACCTCAGAAGGGCCACTGTTTCTCTAAGCCTCAGTTTTCCAGTCTGTGTGATGGGAACAAGTCTGTGATTCTCATGTATTCTAGCTGCAGATCATTTGGTCCACATAAAATGATTCATGACCCACCTGATCTATGAAACAAGGAGGCATCTTGGGATCGCAACTGCTCAGCTGCCTCCATAGCATCTCCTAAGACATCGCTCTAGAAGTTTCAGCTCCACAGAATATGCAAATGATATCATGGATTTCCAGGGAGCAGGGTAGGGTAGAGTGGGACATGGTGGGGCGCCCTGACCTGATGTCCTGGAGACAATACCTGCCTGCCTGAGGCCCTCTGGTTTTGCCTTTAGAGCCTGGGGGAGGAACCAGCCTGAACAGACAGAGGGAAACAACTGGACTGAAGGTCCCTCCCTGTCTCTGGGAGACCCCTTTGTGGAGTCCTGAGGCACCTGTTCGAGGTGCCTGGCTGCGATCCTGGGTCTCAGGAAGGCCAGCTTGCTGCAGACAGCTCTGAAGGAGACCGTAGTAGTACACAGTCCAGGCCCGAGCCTCGGGCTCTTCTGGGGAGCCCTTGCAGTCCAGGCTAACATCCTGGCGCCAGGGCCCAGGGAAGCAGCCTGCAGGTGGCAGGGCAGTGCCTCCTTGACATGGTCCTTCCTTTCCATCCAGGTCCTTGGATCCCAGGGGATAGTCCCACTCCGTACTCAGTGGATCCAGGCAGAGCTGAGCAGGGAGCAGAAATGGTACATCTTGGGCAGGATTGGCAAGGGAGCATTTTAAGTCACTTAATGGAATAAACCCGCTTCCCAGTCCCACTCTTCCCGCCTAGCTCAAGTTCAAAGGACCAGAAGAGGAAGGGGTTCGGTGGAGGGAAGGCCTACCCAGTGGGAAGTGTGGCTAGGTGTGGTGTCCTGAGAAGGGGAGGGGAGTCCTCCTGACGGACTGCTGAGCCCTAGCCCACACTAGGGTCCGTGCTAGCTGGGTTTGCAGAAGCCCAGGTTTGGCTCTTGCAATCCAGCTGCACACAGTAACTGCCCCACAGCTGGTTCCTGACTGAAATATCTCAGCCATTGTCCAGCTCTGCTCTCTCTGGGCCTCGGTGACTCATCTACTGTCAAGGACTTTGCTGGCACCTAGTAGGTGAATTTATTTTCTCTTCCTCACCCCCATGCAGTGCCTCTGGGTGAGGGCTGGTATCCGTTTTACCTTCCTTTTTTTTTTTTTTTTTTTTTTTTTTTTCGGCAGGGTTTCATATAGTTCAGGCTGCCATCAAGCTTGGATGTAGTGGAGGATGGCCTTGAACCTCTGATCCATCTGTCTCTACCTCCTGAGTGCTGGGATTACAGGCATGTGCCACCATGCCAGATTTCCATGGCCTCCTGGATACTGAACCAGCATTCTACCAACTGCCTTGCAACCTCAGTCCCTCCTCCTCCTCCTCCTCCTCCTCCTCCTCCTCCTCCTCCTTCATTTTTCCTTTTCTTTTTTAGAGATGGGGTTTTGCTCTTTAGACCAGGCTGAGAACTCAAGGCACTCCACTTCCCAAGTGGAGGGATTACAGATGTGCACCGCTACATCTGGTTTCATAGGGAGCTGGGGATTAAACTCAGGGCCCACTACAAGCCAGGCAAACATTCCTCCAAACAATGACAGCCTCAGCCCTGTTTTGCTTTTGTTTTTGCTATGTGACCCATGCTGGCCTTGAGTTGGCAATCCCACCACACCTAGCTAAATACCTCTACAGGTGTATGGTGTCCTGGCACCGTTTTCTTTGCAGGAAGTCTGACACCCCTGTCCCTTCTCTGAGGCTGGGAGTCTCAACGTGACAGAAATGGAGACATTACTCCTTGCAGTGCCTTGGCCTTTCCAAGCCTGGCAGCTGGGCCTGTCTTTCAGGAGACGGCCTGAGCCACCTCGGACAGGTTGGTAGCTCTTTCTGGCTTGGCAGCTGTATGTGCCTGCCTTATTCCCACCTCATGGGTTCTGGAGTGATATCTGGCCTGGGGGAATCATCTGTTGGCTCGGAAACTGTAAGCTACGGCCCAGACATCCAAGGTCTGGCCCTCAGATCTTCACTTGCATCTCAGGACACCAGGACTGAATTCTTCCTGCCCTTTCCTAGGAAAGTACTCTGGTGTCATGGACTGTAGGCTCATTGCTATGTCCCCAGACCCAGACCAGTGCTGGGCACAGGGTTGGTAGTCAGTAGGTGCTGTTGGAATGAGGGACTATCACTGGGGTGACAGCACCTACCTCCTGGGGATAATGTGGCACAGGTGAGTGCCTGACACACTGGGTAGGGGTCAAGGGGTGGAGTTGGTTATGGGTGGGAGCTGTCAGAAGCAGGACTCTCTGGGGGCCAGGCCTTGCCCTCCCTCTATCCAGGGACTCGGGCCTTTGTGGGAAGGGACCACAAGAGACTCACCATCGTGGAGGTGGAGAGGCTGAGAGACTAAGGGACAGAGAGACAAAGCAGGGATCAGGGCAGCCAGGTCCCTAACTGACCTTTCAGCCCCTAAGACTTCAAAGAGCCCAGACACCCTCCATCCTATCCCTGCCCCACCCCCACCCTTAAGGAGAAAGAGAAACTTCTGCTCCATGGACCCCAAGAGCCATGCATCTCTGAGTCCTCCAATCTCTACCCCCCATAACTGCAGCTATACTGGGGTGTTGCTGTGGTGGTGGTGGGGGCTCCCAGGGTCCCCGGGAGTGTGTAAGGTTAGTGTCCAGCTCTACAGGTTTTCAGGGTCCCCAACCTGCATTCCCACTTATCCCTGCTCCCTGGCTCCCGGGGATAGGGCAGGAACCGGGGTACCTGCTGGTGGTAGCAGCAACTGGACCAAGCTGGGCGGTCGAGCGGCTGGGCAAAGACCAAGGGAGCGCTGCAGTGGTGGCGGCACCCTTGCCAGTGGTGTGCCCTTATATAGTGAGCCTGGCCATGCCTGGGGCGGGGCAGGCCGGGCTCACGCCAGGGCCCCGCCTCCCTCCCGCTTTCCCTGGTGGCTCCCTCGCTCGGCACCTCAGGCTTAGGGAAGGGACTAGTGGGAGGGAGCGTGCTGGATCTGACTGAAAGAGGCAGTCCACAGAACAGAGGGGTATCCTCAGACACACAACCCAAGGCCAGGACTATCCGGACACAGATAGGTCTCCAGTGAGTCCACCGGGAGAAGAGAGGCCGTGGGGGGAGCCTGAGCCCAGCCTGTTACTGGAGCTGCCTGCCTGGGGTCAGGCAGAGGCTGAAGCCTGTCCTTAACTGGAGCAGAGCTATCAATCCTAGTTAGGAGTCCCTGGCCATGGGGCACACTCTCTCACATTGTCTCCTGAGCCAGGGTCTCGCCTATTAGGTAGCATGAGGACCGGCCAATCAAATGCTGGTGTGAAGCCAGCAATATAGACTCCTTGCCATGGCAGGGCCAACAGCCAGGAGTAGAGCTTCCAGAGGCTGCATACCTGATCCGTGTACCTGCAGTTACACCCACAATCTCCCTAAGAACCCACAATTATACCCGAAGGCTCGTGCAGTCAATCTGCTGGTGTGTATCACACTAATCTTAGCTCTGGGCTGCAAGGATCTAGACACCTACCCTTTCAGTACTTGAAGTTCACTTTCCTTCTGCCCCTAATGAGGCCAGATCTGCCCTAGGGTCTAGCCCCATATGGCCTCTGCCTTGCCCCCAAACACTCTGACCCTCTCTCCCCCTGCTTGGCTCCCCAGGACCTCCATTGTTCTCAAGAACATCTTAGACAAGGAGAGTATTAAGGAGCCAGCAGCACTCCTTGGGGACAAAGGTAGCAGGAAGTTTCCCAGGAAGTACACTCACAGTGGTCCGACAGGACCACCTCTGTCTCTACCACCCAGAAGGGAAGGTGATTTACCCAGGGCTCCCTAGGCCCCCGAGTCCACCATTGGACTTTCCAGAACTGCTATGAGATACCCTGCTCCAGGTCCACATGTGTCCCCAGATGTCACCGCTCTGATTCCTACGATAGGGGCAGCCACCCCAGGAGCCCCACCTCCTTGCTACTTGCATGGCCTGAGCTCTAGAGGAGTCCTACTGTGGGGACAAGGTGGAGTACAGATGGGTTATGCAGCCTCTGGAGACTCAGTTTCTCACTTTCAAATGGGAGTTATTGTGCATTCTTTACAAGTCTAGCTGAGGAGAGGCTCTAGATACTAGGTGAGCTTGTGATTTCACTCTTCTTCTTTTTTTTTTTTCTTTCTTTCTTTGTGTAGTCCTGACTGTCCTGGAACTCACTCTGCAGACCAGGCTGTCCTCGAACTCACAGAGCTGGGCCTGCCTCTGCCTCCCGAGTGCTGGGATTAAAGCTGTTGTAACAAGCACTGTATGAGAGCATGCATTATCTCAATTCTTAACATTGTGAAAGCTGTTATGACCCTGCCCTCATGCATAGGGAAGCGAGGTTCACTCACAGAGAGATCGTGTGATCTGTCCAAGGTCATTCAGCTGGTAAGAAGCCAGCCAGCTGGCATCTTTCCTGTGATCTAATGCATACATGCTGCTCAGGGAAGAGCATGGTGCTGTCCCACCCCCTGGTAAGCCTGGCTGGGCATCAGGTCATTTGTGTTTGCCTAGCAGGTGGGAAAAGAAATTCTGAGACGTCTTAAATTTATTTACAAATATTGGAGGGGAGGGGCAATAACAGAAGCAAAACAGCTAGCAGCCTCCTAAACATATGGTGAAAGATTGGTCCACACTCCAGGAGCTGGGCCAGGAGGGTGCCATTATTATTACAACCCAACCAGTTAAGAAGCAATATTGCTGGAGAGATGGCTCAGAGATTAAGAGCACTGGCTGCACTTCCAGAGGACCTGAATTCAATTCCCAGCAACCACATGGTGGCTCACAACCATCTGTAATGAGATCTGGCCTGCAGGGATACATGCATGCAGAACACTGTATATGTAATAAATAAATCTTTAATTAAAAAAAAAAAAAAGCAATATTGCAGCCCAGCGATGGTGGTGCCCACCTTTAATCCTGGCACTCAGGAGGCAGAGGCAGGTGGATCTCTGCAAGTTCGAGGCCAGCCTGGTCTACAGAGTGAGTTCCAGGACAGTCAGGGCTACACAGAGAAGCCTTGTCTGGAAAAACTTAAAAAAAAAAAAAAAAAAAAAGCAATATTTCTAGGCATGATGATGCAGCTTATAAATCCAAGCACTAGGAAGGAAGAAAAATTGCTGCAAATTCCAGGCTAACCTTGGCTACTTAGTGAGACACTATCTAAAACAAACAAAAAAGATCAAAATAATACTAAAACTGGGTCTGGTGTCACAGGCCTGTCATCCCAGATACTTGAAAGTTTGAAGCAGGAGAATGACAAGTTTATACCTGACTGGGCTACAAAGCAAGCTCAAGGCCAGCATGGGTCACTTTATAAGACCTTGTTTCAAAATGAAAAATCAGAAGGAAGACTGGGGGTGTGACTGAGTAACAGAGCTTGCTTGGACGAGTTAGGGTCTGGGTTCAACTCCGTTACCTCAAACAAAACAAGACAGCTAGGTGGTGGTGGTGCACACCTTTATTCCCAGCACTTGGGAAGCAGAGACAGGCGGATCTGTGAGTTCGAGGCCAGCCTGGTCTACAGAGTGAGTTCTAGTACAGCCAGGGCTACACAGAGAACCCCTGTCTTGAAAAAAAAAAAAACAAGGAAACAACAATAAAACCCAACAACTCAAAGATACTGTAGCTGAGTGTAGTAATCCCAGCAATCAGGAGATTGAGGCTGGAAGATGGTGAATTGAAGGCTAGCCTGGGCAACATAGAAAGACACATATAGACACACAGGCAAAACACTCATACACATAAACAAACAAACATGGCTGATCAGATAGTTCTGTGGACAAACACACTTGCTGCCAAGCCTGAAACCTGAGTGCAGTCCTTGGGAGCTGGACAGGCAACCCCTGCAGGCTGTCCTCCGACCTCTATACACATGCTTTGGTGCATACATAAACAACGTAAAAAAAACGTGAGCCTAGGTCTCTTTGCATTCGACCTTCCTTACCCCAACCTTTGCCAGATCTGCATAGCCCAGTCCTTTTATCCGTGGTCTATGTCAACCATTGCTTTCTTTCTTTCCCCCATTTTTCCATGATAAAGATGCTCTGGCTTTGTAGATTCTGGAGCCATCTTTCCAACTGCTACCCAGCCTTGCTGCTGGGCAGTACCATAACTGCTCGTCTTCTGGGCAGTATCATTGTGATGGTTCAATAAGCCATATTATTTCAGGGAAATCTCTGTCTCAAGAGTTATGAAAGGGGTGACCAATGCAAGTTGGGCAACTTCAGTCTGGTCTTAGGGCACTGAGATGTGGTTCAGGCATGTGCGAAGAGCTGTCTCAATGTCTTTGCCAGGGAAGAGGTGATGTCACCCAAGGCTGAGCTGGACAGGGTTAGGATAGAGTAAGATGGTGACTGCCCAGATGTCATTATGAGAGTAAGATGGACAGGGAACCGAGAGGGACGCTGGAATAGGAGTGGTAATCTACCCATTATCTGTAGGGGAAAAACTGAGGCTCAGGAAGACCCTGAAAGTCTTTCCTATTCAAAAATTTGGCAGGAGGTCCAAATCTCGGCTCTGAATCTGGTCGGCTTCAGGGATGGGAGACTTTTGTAAGTAGGTGAAAGTACAAGATGGAGATCAGGTGTCCTCTAGGGTGTGGATTCACTTGGCCTTCCTCTCCCCTGTAAGCCCTGCTCCTGTCCCAGTCCATATCTTTGTGATGATACAGGTTGGCAGACCCCTCTGGGTGTCAGCGCAGTTCATCTCCACAGCTGAACACCCCAGGTGTGCTTCCTGACTCAGCCCCTTTCCAGACAGTTATTTGTTTTGTTTTGTTTGTCTTTGGATTTTTGAGACGGAGTCTCTCTGTGTAGCTCTAGCTGTTCTGGAACTCACTCTGTAGACCAGGCTGACCTCGAACTCACAGAGATCCGCCTGCCTCTGCCTCCCGAGTGCTGGGACTAAAGGCATGTGCCACCACCACCTGGCAAGATCCCCGCTTTTGACTGCCAGGGCTTGGGCACTGACTAAAGCCCTGAGACTGTGTCCTGGCAGCCCTAGCTGCCTCCACCTCCCATTGTGGCCTTGGGCTGCATGCTCAGCCTCCCAGCCTCCCTTCATCTAGTAAGGCTATCGGGACCTGTGCAGAGACACTGGGCAGGGAATCTGAGGAACAGCCTTATGAACCCCACATAAGATAATACTTAAGCTGTGGATACCCTAGTGAGTGAGGAAGAGGAGGGAAGGAGACCCCAGAAGTTTCATTTGTCTTTTCTCTTTCCCTTATTGTTAGTGGGGATGGACTCCAAAATCCCACACAAGCTAGACAAGCACTCCTCCACTAAGCTATCTTTTCAGCCCTCTATTTACTTTCTTCTTTTAGAGTCAGCCTCCCTAAGTTACCCAGGCTGGCCTTGAACTCACTTGGTAGGCCAGGCAAGACTTGAACTTGTGACTCTCCTGCCTTAGTCTCCCATGTAGCTGGGAATACAGGCCTGTACCACCAGGCCTGGCTTTTCTAGGTGTTTAACACAGGAGCCATGCAGAAGAGTAGGGCAGAGTGGATGTCCAGGGTCGGGGGATGGGGGACTGCTGGTTCATGGGATGCCAAGAGTGGATGTCCAGGGTCGGGGGATGGGGACTGCTGGTTCATGGGATGCCAAGAGTGGATGTCCAGGGTCGGGGGATGGGGGACTGCTGGTTCATGGGATGCCAAGAGTGGATGTCCAGGGTCGGGGCATGGGGACTGCTGGTTCATGGGATGCCAAGAGTGGATGTCCAGGGTCGGGGGATGGGGGACTGCTGGTTCATGGGATGCCAAGAGTGGATGTCCAGGGTCGGGGGTGGGGACTGCTGGTTCATGGGATGCCAAGAGTGGATGTCAGGGTGGGGGATGGGGGACTGCTGGTTCATGGGATGCCAAGAGTGGACGTTAGCCTTGGGTCTGTCATGGTAGTAAGGATTTAGCCAAGTTCACTCTACTTGCAAGCCTCAGTTTCCCCAGGGAAACGACAGATAAGGGTCTGCTCTTCTATAATTATTTCCTATGGAGCAGGCTTCCTGTGAGGGAGACAGGTCTGCCTGAACCTGGCAGGTACCACAAAAACATACATGGGGTACTTTTCTTTTCTTGCTTTTTTTTTTTTTTTTTTTTTTTTTTTTTTGGCTGGGGATAGGGAAGGGGATTGAAGCAGAGTCTCACTAGGTAGCTCAAGCTGGCCTTGAACTCCTGGTCCTCTTACCTCCACTTCCTAGGTGCTGGGATTCCAGATGTGCATCACCTGGCTCAGCTCACAGGATGCATTTCTATAACCCATCACTAGAACATTCCAGATCCAGATTCTGACAGGGGACCACACCAAAGTCCCAGCACCGCTGATAGGAAACCTCCCGCCCCTAAGCAGGAACTCACACCTATTACCCTAAGTGTGTATGCTGGTGTGTGGCTTCCCATTTGCACATCTGCTCTTTCTCCAACACTGTATCACAAGGAACTGATACCAGGAACTTTGCCATGGCCAGGGTAGTGCCACCATACCTCCAAGGACACACTGACTTTTTTTTTAAGTTTTTCAAGACAGGGTTTCTCTGTGTAGTTTTGGTACCTGTCCTGGATCTCACTCTGTAGACCAGGCTGGCCTCGACCTCACAGAGATCCGCCTGCCTCTGCCTCCCGAGTGCTGGGATTAAAGGCGTGCACCACTGCCGCCCGGCGACATGCTGACTTCTAATCCAAATCTTACACAGGAGAAAAACTCATTTATAAAACAAAACAACACACTCCTGAGCCGTGGAAGAATATCAGCTCTTAGCCCATTGCCTCCTAAGATTTGTCTCTTCGTTTGGGGTGGGGGTGGATTGCTGCTCTCCCCCTGAATCAACACTGTCCCTTTCTCCTTGAGTGGAACGTGTCCCTCTCGGCTCAGTCTCATTGCTGTTGCTTCCACTGCAGCCACAGGATGGTTTCCCATGGGAAGTAGGGCCTCCAAACCCTTCTCCCCAGCTCCTCCTGCCTGGCCCCCACCTTCAGGGTGCTGGGAAGTTACCCAGGGAGCCAGAGAGCCAGGGCAACTAGGACCAGGCTTTGTGGAGACAAGAAGCCAGCATCAGACCCAGCCCTGTTGTCCTGACGGTGGCTCATGTCCCAGGCACCCTAGGCACCCACAGGGGCAATTAGTGAGTGTGGGAGAGGGTTTCCATGGTGGCAGTCCCAAGGGGTACACCAGGGCTTAGGGAAGAACAAGGGCTGGCGGGACCTTTCTCCTTTGTCCCAAGCACACTAGGTCTTTGTTCTTGCCTGGCTCTCTTTGACAGATGGGACCAGGAGCATGGCTGGGGAGGCCAACATGGCTTAGAGTCCCCCACCCAAGGAGGCCTGAGCCATATGGGGGGGCAAAGAGAGGCTGGAGTCCCCCTCGGGGCCCAGCTGTCCTTGGGGACCTTCCTCTTGTGGAGAAGCCTGACCCGTACCCTGGAGGCTGCTGTACACTGGCTCGGCATTGGCTCCTTTCCCCGTAAACACCTTACCCAGCAGCCAACGGGCAGCCTTGGCGTGTCCCCATGTGGGACTATGACAGGAAGGGGGAATGTGGGCAGGAGGAAACATGGCAGTGAGTTCAGAGTGAAGAGGAATATTTGATCCAGCTCTATCCAAGTATCTTCTCAGTCAGGCTTTATTTCAGGATCCCCAACAAGAAGCCCATGGGGGTACTGTATCCCAGCCAGACACTTCACCCCCACACTCCTTCAGTGCTGGCTTTGAGGCTGGAAATGGCAGGCACCAGATAGCTCCCCGCAAACTCCACTCAGTGGCCTTCCTTTATCTTTGTGCCTGACACAGTCCTCAAAGTGGGGAGATACTCCCCTCCTCCGGGTGGTCCTTGAAGTGCAATGCACATTTCTGGGGCTGGCGTGGCTGCTCAGACGATTGAGATATGGTGGCACCAAGTGCACTGTACACTCAGAAGCGGGTGTCCAGGAAAGAGGCGGAGCCTCGGTGGGATCTGGAGGGACCCTCAATAGGGGGTCCCCGGGCCCTTGTCAGGAGCCCATGGAAAGTCTTGCCACGGGTCTGTGGCTTGCGCCGTGGTGGCCTGGGCTCCTCTGGGGGCTGCACCACTATTCGGGGTATCTCAGGTTTGGTGCTTCCTCGAACCCCTGCCAGCTGCTGGGACTCAAAGATGGCTTGGGCCCCAGGAAGGCGGGCCTGTGGCAGAGGTGCTGGCCCAGGAGATGACTTGGGCAGCTGGGCTAGCTGGATCCTGATTTCCCGTTGCAGATCTCGCTCAGACAGGGCTACACTGTGTACCTGTGAGGAACGGTTGATGCTGACTTTGCCTGGACTGGGGTGGCAGGGAGCAGGAAGCCTTGAGGTCCCCATGGGGCAGGCAGTACACCACCCCAGGAAGTGGCTGAGGGCTGAGACACAGCTTCGCTGAGACCCGAAGAAAGACACTGAGGCCTGGGGTTCTCACATTTGCTGCAGCTCAGAGCACAGGAACTGCACCTTACTCTGCCCTGGGCTCAGTCTTCCCAGCCCGGCAGCATGGGCAAGGCCCTTGAGGATGACTGGCTGAGGGAGATACCCACCTGGGACATGAAGGCCTCTTCCTGCAGCTGGGTGGCGGGGATGGCTCGAAGGGCCCCCAGTGTCTCCAAGAGCCCTGGGCATGCCGTGCGCTGCTCCACGGTACCCAGTGCCAGCCGCATCAATGTCAGCCCCACGCGGAAGAGGACCTTGGCACCTGCAGGGAAGGGAGCTGCTCACCCCCAGGAAAGCAGTCTGCCCCCCTCGGTTCTTCAGCTGAATCAGCCCTCAGACATGCACCTTCTACCTCATGCAGCTCACTTCACCCAGCTCAGGCCAGGAAAACGGCCAGAGGCTGCAGCTGGTTCCTTTGCTGAGACGGGGTCTCGTGGAACCAGGCCTCTGTGTGTGTGGGTCTCTGGAACCAGCTCTGTGTCTGCCTGTGTAGCTGAGATGACCTTGACCTCCTGAACCTTCCGCCTCTTCCTCTAGAGAGCTGGATTACAGGCTCATGACACAAGTGCTAATTTTTTGGTCTTGTTTTTTGAGATAGTCTTACTTTGTAGCTCTGGCTGGCTGGAACTTACTATGTAGCCAAGGTTGGCCTCCTACTCACAGTGATCCATAGCCTCTGCTTTCTAAATGCTCAAATATGTGCTACCATGCTCGATTTGTTTTGTTTTGGTAAGACAGGGTTTCACTGTGTAGCTCAGGCTGGCCTGGAATTCATTATGCAGCCCAGACTGGCCTTGAATTTGCAGCAATTCTCCTGCCTCAGCCTCCTGAATACTGGAATTACAGGTGTGTGCCACCACACCTGGCTATCTATCTGTGTGTGTGTGTGTGTGTGTGTGTACTGTGTGACTGCCACATCACATGTGTGAAAGTCAAAGAACCCCTTGTAGAAGTCAATTCTTTTTTTTTTTTTTTTTTCCGAGACAGGGTTTCTCTGTGTAGCTTTGCGCCTTTCCTGGAGCTCACTTGGTAGCCCAGGCTGGCCTCGAACTCACAGCGATCCGCCTGGCTCTGCCTCCCGAGTGCTGGGATTAAAGGCGTGCGCCACCAACGCCCGGCAGAAGTCAATTCTTATCAGGCAGTGGTAGTGTACAATAATCCCAGCATTCTGTAGTCAGATCTCTGTGAGTTCAAGATCAGCATGATCTACAAAGTGAATTCCAGGACAGCAAGGGTTACTCAGAGAAACCCTGTCTTGAAAAAGAAGTCAATTCTTTTCTTCTAGAGTGTGAGACCTGGAGATCAAACTCAACTCATCAGGCTTGGTGGCAGGCACCCTCCCCAAGGGGCCATCTCAGCTCATGCATCTGGCTTTTCATTTTCTTGAGATAAAGTCTCACTCTGTAGGCCATGATGGCCTGGAACTATGTGACCCAGCCTCGCCTTGAACTCACAGCAATCCTTCTGCCTCAGTCTCTGAGCTGGGATTCTAAGTGTGAATATGATGCCTAGAAGGAAGACTACAACTTGAGGGCATAGGACCCTGCAGGGGGCAAGCCAGTCTCAGGACACTAGACACTTCAGACAGGGCAGCCAGCCAGGAGCCAGGGGCTGCTAACAAGCTTATGCCAAGCCTTTTCAGAGTCTCGGTACCCTATCTCCTCGAGGAGCAGCTGGGCTGGTGTCTATTAAGGACTTTTCATCTTGAATCTGCCACCTTCTGATTCGAGGAGGGTTCTGGGCAGAACTTCATTTCTTCCTAAACCAAGAACATAGCACTGGCGTATACACACACACACAGGAGAGAGAGGGGGAAACATTGACCAGTCCTAGGGCCTCACAACCCCTTTCTGGCACCCTCTGAACCACTCAGAGCAGATAGGATGCCAGGGGGACCTAGTGACAGCTGTTACTTATAAAGGAACCGTTGCTACCGACAAGGTCATCACTGCTATTAAAGGGACCCGTGCAGAGCCTGTCCCCATGTACAGGGGACAGGGGTCAGCTGAAGCACCACCATCAGCCTGCTCCTTAAGGTCAGAGGCTAGAGGAGAGTGACACACGTGCTCTGGGTACCCAGGCCATGCCTTCTGTTTCTTTGTCTTTTAAGATTTGGAGGTAGAGTTTCACATAACCCAAGTTGGCCTCAAACTCACTTGCCAAGGAGGATCTTGAACTTCGGATTCTCTTGCTACTGCCTCCCAAGTGCTGTGATTACGGGCGTATGCCACCATGCCTAGTTTTAGACAATGCTGGAAACTGGGCCAGGGGCGTATTAGCATCCTAGGCAAGCACTCTACCAACCCAGCTAATGCATTAGCAGCCCAAACTTGAGCCTGCCTGTAGGAGAAATCTCTAGACGTATGGGGCAGCGTAAAGCAGAGCCCTGAAGACCCAGAGTCCAACTTGCCTCTGCTCCAATGCCCCTTCCGCTCTTGGCCCCCAGGCTGTGACCGGATCTCCCTGCCTGTGGTGGCCTTCCTGGCTTCTAACCTCCACCTGCTTGCCTCCTTCACAGAGCAGCCAGAACCATCTTTAAAAACAGCAACCACCTCCTGCTGCTCTCCTGACACCCTGTCACATCCCTTGATTTATTTTCTTCATGGCACTTATGACATTCTATAAATATCTTCTTAATTTGGGTACTGTCACCTCGTAGCCCCACCCCCACCAAAATGAAAGTTTCATAAGCTAGCTGTCAGAGGCAGTTTGCCGGGCCACTCGGGAAGAGCCGTGGACACACGGCCCCGAGGAGCATCTCCTATTGTTGTGAACCATCACTCAGCCTCGCACATCCTGAGCCACTCACATCCCACGACATGTGCCTTGACCAACCTGGTTCCTGCCTAACAGACCCCAGCCCCCCGTCCCCATCAGAGACGGACCGATCCTTGTACTCAGCCTCCCACCGTGGTCCTTATGATGAAGTAGAGGCTTCTCTCATTCATGACTCTGAGATCATGTCAGTGAGGTGGGCTACTTTCTCCACAGACACACTCCGGTCCAAAAGGGATGAGAGTGGGCGCCATAAGCACAGCAAATCCAGAGACGTGAGCTAGCCCCCCCGCCCCGGGCCCCACTCACCCTCACTGAGGAAGGCATCCCAGATGCGCAGCACCGTGGGGAAGGGCAGCGAGCGGGTGAAGAGGCACAGGAACCACTCCGGCAGGTAGAGCAGGGGCCCAACGCCTGCCTGCAGCAGGTGCTTGTACACACGGGGAAGCAGTCGCCGCAGAAGGGCCATGAACACCTCAGCGTCCAGCTGCACTGCCTCCTGCAGCCAGGCTCCTCGTCAGTCTGGCGAGCCGGTGCTACACACCTCCTCCCCCAAAGCCCAGGCTTCTGATCCCTCACTCCCGACCCCTACTTCCCATTTTCATATCCCTACCCAGCTTCTCACCATGTGGGGCCCATAGTAGCCCGGGAGGTAGACCTCGCAGATCTGCACCAAGCACCAGAAGGCTTCCTGAGGGCAGGGCACAGGCCTGTGAGTCCTCATTTAGGAAGGGTCCACAGAGCGGGAGGAGAGGTAGGGAGTAGGCACAGGGGCATGGGTTCACGCCACTGTCACCCTGCTCGGAGCCTGCCCTGTCCTGGGGCTGAGGGGTTCTGTATTTAAGGGCCATAAGGTCCTTTGGGAAAAATTTGGGAAGTTCTCAAGAGTCTATGTCCCAGAATCCTAAGATCGCTGGGGTCCTCCTCCCCCCACCCCACCCCCCGGGGCCAAGGTCTTGGTGCTCCAGACTCAGCTCAGTGTCACAAATGATAAGCTAGGGAAAGCCAGTGTGAGTGGATGCTCCTGGCAAGCCTGGGCACAGTACAGACTTCAGAATGCCAAAGGGAAGTGTTTCCAGACTCCTAGATCACTGGGGTAAAGGTCCAGGCGTAGAAGTCAAGGATGATAGACTTAAACCTTACTGAGACTGGTGGGCATGAGGCTTTGGTCACTAGAACAGGGCCTGGAAGGAAAGGACCACAGGATCCTGAGGTCTGAGTACCGGGGTTGGAGGTCGGAGGTCTAAAAGCTCAGGGTCGCTGGGGGCACAGGTGAGGAGGGATTGGGGGGGTCTCAGAGCAGGGTCAAAGGTCACTCACCTCTGGGGGCAGATGCATAAGCAGTACGGCAGCTACAGGCCCCTGAGCCTGGCAATAGCCCTGTTCCGGCCGGTACAGGGTGTAGGCCTTGAGAACCTGCAGCAGCCCCTGCTGCCTGTGCCAGAAAAAGTCTAGTCAGACCCAGCCTCCCAGGCCTGCACCCCTTCCCCACCCTCCGGGGCCTCCGCCCAGGCCACCGTCTCCCTCAGCCAAGGATGGAAATCTGAAGGAGGGAACCGGGCTGAAGCATCTTGCACGAGGACTTGGGGTCCCTGGGTGTCCCTGGCCCCGTACCCGTGTCCCTGGGGTGACACAAACATCTCGTGCAGAGGGAACTGGCGGTGCAGGTCCCTGCCAATGGTCTCCATCCACTGCGGGTCTCCAGGGGCCCCTGCCAACTCCTGCAGGTGGTAGGAAGGTGGTCGTGAGGGCTCGGGGTGGCAAGGAGCTCCGAGCAGGGGAGGTAAAGAGTCTGCCAACTCCCTCACCTGATAGGTGCCAGGGTTGTTCTTCTGGCACAGCCGGGCCCCACAGAGCAGGGGCCAACACCGGGCCCTCAGGGCTGAGGGGATGCCCTTGCGGCACTGTATCTTGACCTGTGGGTGAGGTCCAGTTGTCGTGTGAGGTCCGCTTCTCACGGCTTTTCACTGGCCAGGGGCCCGCCCACTGGGGTGGCAGAGGCAGGGGGACCCTCACCTTCTTGTATCGTCGAGACATGGTCTTCTCCCAGTGTGAGGTCATCTCCACCCACTTCATCTCCCGCTGGCGGATGAGGTCTGCAGGGGGGTGACCAGGCCTGGAGGCACAGGACACAGCAGTCCTTGGAACACATACCTTCCCATTCCAGGCTATCAGGGAGACCCCAGCTCCTGGCCTGGGGATCACTGAGGAGTCCTGGAAGGGGGTCTGTGGCCCAGAAGCTGCCAATGGTTGTCACAGTTAAAGGAGGGGAATTTGGCCTCAACAGGGAGAGAAGCAGGAGAGACTGAAGGGGTGAGGAGGTGGGTATTGAGGGAGGGTCTGTTTGGCTGTCACCCACAACGGAGACACAGACAATTCACAAGGGACGCTGGGTGGACAGTGCCCTGGACTGGAAGCCTGAAGTCCTGGGTTTGAATCTGCTTCTCTTAATGATCTGCTGTGTGATGTGGGGCAAGTTTCTGTTTGTCTCTGGGCCTGTTTAACTGAGTAAGGTAAACCTGAAGAAGAGAATGAAGAGGTACTGATTTCCACCTGGAGTTCTTGAGTTAGAGATTAAAAGGGGAAAGGTCATGGTGCACGCCTTTGACCCCAGCACTCGGGAGGCAGAGTCAGGCAGATCTCTGTGAGTTGGAGGCCAGCCTGGTCTACAGAGTGAGATCCTGGACAGGCACTAAAACTACACTGAGAAACCCTGTCTCAAACTCCACCCCCCAAAAAAGTGGGGGAGAAATGCAGCAATAAATAAGGGAGAAAAGAGACATCAGGACATTGCCTCCACTACCCTCCTTACCTTAGAATTCCACCTGGGACCTGAGGAGTAGCACTGGCTGAGTTCTGGGCTAGTCTCTACAGCCAGACCCTGAAGCCGGGCCTAACTCCAGAACGCACTTCTCAGTCTCTGTACCCAATCTCCCTACCCATGCCTCACTTACCCCGGTTCTGCTGAGTTGCCCCCAATGAAGCCATAACGGTCAGCCTGGCGATACGGACTAGGCCCACTCAGCTCTGAGTCAGACCCTAGCGAGCTAGAATCATCCTGTAGTTCTGACGGCAGCGCCAGCTCTTCCCCCAGGGCCTGGGCCATTGTGCCCTGGACCCCAGTGTCACAGGCTGCAAGACATACAGGAGTTGTCAGACTGAGGCCGGGGATTCCAGTCACCAGTCCTCGGCCACAGGGGACTAAGCCTCCTCTTTTACTGGGGTACCACTGAGGCCAAGCCCCAGGTACAGCCCCAGCCCCAGCAGACCAGCTCACCTCCTTGCTGCACCTCACCTCCTCCTCTCACTTCCTCCTCAGTCTCAGCTTCAGCAGCCTGTTGGGGGCCCCTCCCAGGTGGGGGGGGACTCCCCCCTTCCTCTATGAGGCTCTTCCTGCTTGCCCTAGTGCCCGGGCCATGATCTCCTCCCATCCACAGGATGCTGGTGTGAGGAGTTCCTTGGCTTGCCAGAGATGAAGATAACAGACCACCATCACTTTTGAGGTCACTAGCATGTGAAACCCAATTCAAGGTTCCAATAAAAATTATGCTTTACTGTCTTGCACCCCTGCATCTTTCTTTTTGGGGAGTGAAGGGGTACTGTCTGGGAACAAGGGTCTCATGTAGCCCAGGCAGGAGATGAACTCTATATACTTGAGTATGACCTTGAACTTCTGATCCTCCTGTCTCCAGACTCCTGAGTGCTGGGATTTCAGACACCGGAACTGCAGGTTTATGACACCATGCCTACCTTAATGCTTTACTGTTTAAAACAGTACCTTTTTTTTCTTTCTTTTCTTCTTCTTTTTTTTTTTTTTTTTTTGCTTGCAGAACCGGAGTTGGAACCTAAGGCCTTGCACATGCTAGGCAAGTCCGAATACTCCACAGAGTACTTACAACATGAACGCGGTGCAATACTATTACATCACTCACAGAAGAAAAAAAAAAAATTGACGTGGCAGGCACCAAGGCAACCTGGACCAAAATATGCTCAGAGTTCAGTAGCAGGTGTCCATGGGTTTGGCCACAAAGACAGAGGTGAATGTGAGGCCTGGTCTGGCGCCCACTCTCAATATCATAAAGCCTTAGTTTGAGAAGTCAGCGATTAACGTGCTCACACCACAATCTCACACAGGGCTGGGGTGAGAAGAGACTTTTGAGAGAGAAAAACAATTTCCACAGTACTTCCGGCCCTAACTCCTCTGACCGCGGCAGGGCGATTCCTCCGGGGTGGAGCCAACTCGACCCCGCCCCGCCAAGCCCCGCCCACCGCCCCAGCTAGGCCCCGCCCGGCCGCCCGAGGCCCTCCCGGCTGCGGCGCTTGCCCGTCCAGCAGAGGCGCTAGAGAGCAGGGAACGGCGGGCGCGGCGGGGCGGGGCGGCCAGCCGAGAAGGCGGGGCGGCGGGCTGGGGCGGGCTGGGCGGGCGGAAGGAGAGACAGGCCGGAAGGAGGCTGCGAGAGGGCGGGAGGCAGGAGAGGGCCCGGAGCTGCTGGGCAGGAGCGGCGGCGCCGCCATGTCCGACAGCGAGAAGCTCAACCTGGACTCCATCATCGGGCGCCTGCTGGAAGGTAGGCAGGGGTAGGGGAGGTGCGCGCGTGCCAAGCCCGGGGCCCCTCGCCGTCCGGAAGTGGCGCGCAGGCGGGCCTGCGGCTCCCGGGGGCCAGCGTCGCTTGGGCGGGGACAGGCCGTGAGGTCCTGTGGCCACGGCCACCTCCCCGTCCGCGCGCCTCGGCTTTGGAGCGCGCTCCGGGGCCGGGGACACACGCGCGTGGCCCGGACTCGGGGTGGGTGAGAAGCCTGCGAAGCTAGCTGGGAAGAGGTCCCGGAGCGAGGAGGCTTCGGTTGACAGGGACTTGAGAACAGGCGTCTTGTCCCCGGCCTCCTGGGTGGCTGACGGGGGGTCGGGTCTTGCCTTTGGAGGCCTGAGGCAGAGGTTTCGGGGCGGCTCCCTGGCAACAGTTGCCCGCGTTGGGGAGGCATGACACCTGTCCTCGTCCTGTCTGCGAGGCCAGCGTCCTAAGACCCCGTTCCCTACCCAGTGCAGGGCTCACGGCCTGGCAAGAATGTGCAACTAACAGAGAACGAGATCCGTGGTCTGTGCCTCAAATCCCGGGAGATTTTCCTGAGCCAGCCTATTCTTCTGGAGCTTGAGGCGCCTCTCAAGATCTGTGGTGAGCCCTTGCTCAGAACCCCTTAGCGTCCTGGAAATAGCCCTCACTGCCTGGTTTTCTCCTCCCTTTAGCTCATTGCTGGCCCTGGGTTCAAGTTTAGATCTTGCACCTATCTAGTCTTCTCTGCTTCCTAGGTGACATCCATGGCCAGTACTATGACCTTCTAAGGCTGTTTGAGTATGGTGGCTTCCCTCCAGAGAGCAACTACCTCTTCTTGGGGGATTATGTGGATCGTGGCAAGCAGTCTTTGGAGACCATCTGCCTGCTGCTGGCCTATAAGATCAAATACCCTGAGAATTTCTTTCTGCTTCGTGGGAACCATGAGTGTGCCAGCATCAACCGCATCTATGGCTTCTATGATGAATGTGAGTGTTTCACATGTTGCTGGCTGCCCAGAACTACATTCCCTGTTCTTCATGGGACTCTTATATTGGTCTGGTGCCAAAAGACCCCGATGTACTATGCCTGAGCCCTGGAAGGTCCCATCCTAAGCTGTCATCCCTGACACTCAGGAGAGACTGGTGAAGGGAGGTTCCTGGGTCCTGCCTGATGACACTCCCCTCTATCACATCCCTTATTTAAGCATGTAGGGTATCTGTGAATAAACCAGACCAGCATTGGGTTTGGCCTGATTGGTGGGACCAGAGTGGGTGCCAACATCAAGGTTGGGCCAGACTGGAGTTAGAACTCTGGAAGGCAGATGAAGATAACGCAGGGAGCGAGACTTAAGCTGCCCTTGCCTTCCAATCTTTTCTCCCAGCTATTCCAGAGCAACCCACAAACTACCCTGGAGTGCACAGAACACTAGGCTGAGGGTTCCGTGAGGTGGGTGGTCTTCCCTCTGAGCCATCTCCTTCTCCTGTGCAGGCAAGAGACGATACAACATCAAACTGTGGAAAACCTTCACTGACTGCTTCAACTGCCTGCCCATCGCAGCCATCGTCGATGAGAAGATCTTCTGCTGCCATGGAGGTAGGAGTGGTCGTGGGGCCACGTCCTCAGGGGCCGTGGGAAGTTGTTAGCCGAACTCTGTTTCCTGGAATAGCTCTCCTTGAATCTCATCTTGGATGTCACTCCCTGTAGGAAGTCCCTCGAACCCCAGTTTGGCCGCACTGTTTCCTGTTGTGCCATTTGGCATCCTGTAGGCAACTCACTCATCTCCTTCCCCATGGGGGTCTGCTCTTTGCACTTTTAAAAGCCGAGGGATGAGTTCTACCTCCTTGGAATTCCAAGAGTCAAAAGATGAACCCATTGGGGGAAGGGAGGGCACAGGAGGGAGGGCAGGGCTGATTCCCAAGAGCTTCTGGTTTAAGGAATGGTACCCACTCCTTTCCAGGCCTGTCTCCAGACTTGCAATCCATGGAGCAGATTAGGCGTATTATGCGGCCTACAGATGTGCCTGACCAGGGCCTACTGTGTGATCTCCTGTGGTCTGACCCTGACAAGGATGTTCAAGGCTGGGGGGAGAATGACCGTGGTGTCTCCTTTACCTTTGGGGCTGAGGTGGTAGCCAAGTTCCTGCACAAGCATGATTTGGACCTCATCTGCCGGGCACATCAGGTAGGCTGGTGGCCCTGGGGCAGGCTGGGGGGACCAGCTGGTAACTTGTGGACCAAGCAGTTCCTATCCTTGCCCAGGTTGTAGAAGATGGCTATGAGTTCTTTGCCAAGAGGCAGCTGGTGACACTCTTCTCAGCTCCCAACTACTGTGGCGAGTTTGACAATGCTGGTGCCATGATGAGCGTGGATGAGACTCTGATGTGCTCCTTCCAGGTGGGTGCGGGGAAGAGGCCGTCAGACTGCCTGGCTCAGCACCCGGAGCCTGACCGGCCTTTTCCCTTTCAGATCCTCAAGCCCGCTGATAAGAACAAGGGGAAGTACGGGCAGTTCAGTGGCCTGAACCCCGGAGGCCGTCCTATCACCCCACCCCGCAACTCTGCCAAAGCCAAGAAGTAGCCTCCGTGTGCTGCCCTTCTGCCCCAGATGATGGATTATCTGTACAGAAATCATGCTGCCATGGGTCACTGGCCCCCCAGGCCCACCCGTCATGGGGAACACACAGCGCTAAGTGTCTTTTCCTTTCTTTTTTAATGAATCAATAGCAGCATCTAATGCCCCAGGGCTCCCTCCCACCAGCACCTGTGGTGGCTGCAAGTGGAATCCTGGGGCCAAGGCTGCAGCTCAGGGCAATGGCAGACCAGATTGTGGGTCTCCAGCCTTGCACGGCTGGCAGCCAGATCCTGGGGCAACCCATCTGGTCTCTTGAATAAAGGTCAAAGCTGGATTCTCACCATGGCCTCTGTCTCACTTGTCCGAGACAGCGGGCCAGCAGCCCTTTGGTACAAAGCCACCTGGGAGGGCAGACTGAATGGCTGGACACGGGCCTGGCCAGGGCAAAGCCCAGTGGCACGCTTGGGTCCAGAGGCTATTAGGATTCCGAGCCAAGGCCCAAGTATTGGGAAAGCCAGAGGAATGGTCCCTACCAACCACTGGGCCCAGAGGATCGACAGGGAGTCCATGATTGGCAGAGGGTAATCAGCACTGTGATTTTTTTTTTTTTTTTTTTAAGAGGCAGGCAAGCCGAGGAAGGTAAGTTTCTAGCTCTAGCCAGATACCTAGGGCCTGCGGCTCTACAGTTAGAAAGCGGTGAGGAACCTGTCAGGCGGCAGCTGGGCACCAGAAGAATACATGATTGATACAGGTTGAGTGAGACACAGTCCAAACATGGTTGTCTAGGGCAGCTCTGCAGCGGACAGCCAAGTACAGCCCCTTTCCCATGCCCAGGGACTGAGTTCCAGCCCTGCCAGTGGCTGGGCATGCTTCTGGCCCATGGGCCTTTGGACACAGGCTTCAGTCTCTCAAGTTCAGCCTTCACCATCGCTGTCTTCAGCCAGAACGGGGCTGGGACCCTGGGGGGAGTGTACAGGGGCCAGGATGGAACCAAAGAAAAGTGAACGAAACTGGAAAGAGAAGAGAATAGAAAAAGCCAGTTAGTCTGGGAGCTGCTCTGCTCCTTTTCCTCAGTTCCCACCCCGACCTCCAGCTCCTACCTTCTTGGGTGGGGGAGTCCCAGGCACTGTACTGGGCTCAGCTTCTTCCTCTTCTTCCTCCTCCTCCTCCTCCAAGGGAGGGGCAAGGTCATGGGAGGGCTGAGAGACAGGTGGGAGGGAAGTGGAAGGCTGTGCCCGGGAGCCCTCACTGCCCACGGTGGTTTCCATGGCAATCATGTAACAGTCGATGTCATCATTGGTAAAGTCATCTAAGTGGGGTGTGCTGTAGGCAGAGACAATATCAGCAAGGAACAGGGAAAGAAGAGGGATACAGAGGCAGGCCCCACTTTGAGGCCTCAAGACTGCTGGTGAGCTTTTGATTTTATTACTTCCTGATTTGGCTGGGAGGAAAGGATGCAGGGGTTAAGTGGGAGCTTCCTGGAGGGGGTGGAACTGGAACCCCTTTGATCAGAGTTCAGGTAGGGGCCTGAGGGAGGCATCCTGGGGGCCAACTCAGCTTAGCTGGGGGAGGGAAGCAACAAGTCCTGTGAACAGGGCCACATGGGGCCCAATCCTTCACCTTCCCAAAGGATGGGAGCTGGAGAGCACCAGAGCCCAGGGACATGCTGGGCTGTGGGCCAGACCAAACTTCCTCTGCTTCCACTGCACTGAGCCCATCCTCCAGCCCACCTGCCCTTCCAGCCACCTGCTTCCCTACACCAGGCAGCTCCCTGCCTCCGGCAGCCCTTTCCCTCCTAGCCTGGGAGGAGGCTCAGAGGGGAGGCCTCAGCCAGAGAAGGAAGCCAGCGGGACCTTGGGGATGCCTCTTTGGATGGGAGGGGTCTCAGTACAGCTGACCATGAAGGCTGGAAGCCCTGTAGAGGCTGGGGCCTGACAGGAAGGAAGGATGTACTGGGGGAGGTGCACAAGCCAGTGATGGCAGCCCCAGCCTGAGGTGTAAAGAGACAGAAGAGCTGGGTGGTGGGTGTCTCTACCTCTGAGCCTGCTTTTGAGGCACTGGCTGGCGAGGCTTTGGGGAGCACAGGTCCTGGGAACATGGGTCTTGTTCTAAGAGTGTGGCCAAGACGAAGTGGCCATCCAGCAAAGAATCCTCAATGGTAAAGATGACTGGCCTGGGTAAAGGAATAGGGGTGAGCTAGGTCATCCTGCTCTGCTCTGGGCATCCCAGAGCCCTACCTCCTCCCCAGTCCTCAAGCCTAGAATTACCTGCCTGGAACATCAAAGTGGATGGTAAGAGGCAAGTTGGCTGACTCTGCGAAGCTCAGGAGCCCCTGGGATGGAGGAAGCAGGCAGTGAGAGCCTGTGTGGGGTTGAAAAACCAGGTGATGGTGCTCGTGAACTCACCCGAAATTCCTTGAGGCAGAAGGTAATAGCTATCCCTCCTGGGGCGTGCAGCTGCTGGAAGTCGTCCTCTCCAATGCTAGTCTCGGTCACCATGGCTTTGTTGGTGCTATCTACAGGGCAGGCACAAGGAGTTAAAAGTCCTTGAGTTCTGGCCTCACCCCAGCTCTGTTCCCTTTGGGAGCAGATCTAATCCCTCACCTGCCTCCTCCTCCTGGTAACTGCGCAGAATGACCCGTCGGCCATGGCCAATTCCCAGTGTCACCTCAGTCAGCGCAGGGGGAAAGGAAAGAACAGCCTCTGCCAGAACCCTGTGACAAGGGAAACAGCAGATGTGCACAATGGGAGAGGTATGAGTAAGGTATGCTACCTGCCTGGTCAGAAGCTTAGACAACTAAACAAAAATAAAGCCTAGACACAGCAGAAGGATGGGCAGGCAGCACTGTGTGGTGCAGGAACAAAGGGCTACTTGCTAAAGGACCAAGAAACACTTGACCAGCAGGGCAAAGGCCTGGTGCATCCCTAGTACAAAAGGGGAAAATGGGAAGCTGGGCATAGGGCACACTGCTGTTAGTCACAGCTACTCTGACGGGTGGGTGGGGTTGTTCAGTGTGACTGGATTTATGTTGAGGTTGTTGATCCACTTGGATGTAAGTTTTGTGCATGGTGACAGATATGGATCTATTTGTAATCTTTTACATGTTGACATCCAGTTATGCCAGCACATACTGTTGAAGATACTTTCTTTTTTCCATTGTACAGTTTTGGCTTCTTTGTTGAAAATCAGGTGTTCTTAGGTGTGTAGATTAATGTCAGGGTCTTCAATTCAAATTCCATTGGTCCACATGTCGGTTATTGTGGGATGGGGTTGTTTAAAAACAGGTTCTCTTTATGTAGCCCTGGCTGACCTCAAACTTGAAGCAACCCACCTGCCCTCGTGACTCTTCTTAAAGAGCTGGGATCACAGGTATACACCCATACCCAATCCAGCTACTGAACCCAGGAGTAAAACAGCAGCACCCTGTACACATTCGCAATAGAAAAGAGGGTAGATCCTTTTTTTGTTTTGTTTTGGTCTTTTTGAGAAAGAGTCTTACCGGGCAGTGGTAGCGCACGCCTTTAATCCCAGCACTTGGGAGGCAGAGCCAGGCGGATGTCTGTGAGTTCGAGGCCAGCCTGGGCTACCAAGTGAGCTCCAGGAAAGGCGCAAAGCTACACAGAGAAACCCTGTCTCGGAAAACCAAAAAAAAAAGAGAGAGAGAGAGAGAGAGAGAAAGAGTCTCTATATAGCTCGGGTTGGCCTGGAACTCAAGAGAGAACTGCCTGCCTCTGCCTCCCAAGTAATGGGATTAAAGGTGTGCGCCACCACACCAGGCCTTGGCTCCCATCTTCTAAGGATACATATTGCTGAATGTTTGCAGAAAAGTAACACCTAGATTTGCTTCAAGACAACTCTGGGAGCTGGAAATAGAGCTCAGTGCAATGTACAGTCTTTGGGTTACAGCCCTAGCACTGGGGGCTGGGGAAGAGCACCTGGCATCTATATTTGAACTTTTTAACAATTATTCTGTGTGGGTGTGAATGTGCTGTGGAGGGAAGAGGAGCTCAGCTGTCCTGTGCACACGAGAGATCAGAGAACAATTCACAGGCGTCAGTTCTTCCACCATGTAGGTTTTGGGGATTTGAAATCTAACAACTCAAGTTGTCAGGCTTAAAACAACAGCCTTAACTGCTGAGCCAGCATACTGACTTCTATATTTGAAATTTTGTGAGAAAGAGAAGCAGTTGGGGGTTGAGAACTTAGCTCCATGGTAGAGTACCTACCAAGCACAAGACCCTAGGTTCTGTTGTCAGTATCGAGGGAAAAAATAAGACAAAAATTAACAATTGCTAATTTTTAGTAAGAAACAGCCCTTAGTACCTTTTTTTTTTCTCTCCAAAAAGGAACTCCATCACTATTAACAGACCCTAAGGAAGCTGACATTGGATCCTGAAGGGACTTTCAGTCACTCTGAGAAATGAATGGGACATTGGGCTAGGTGGATAAAAACAATGTCTAGTGCAGGCGGGAGAGTCCTCTGTGCTCTGGGCTGGTCCTCAGGGACCGTCACCTCTGCTGGGGCCCACATTCTCCTTGCCCTGCGGTCCCTTGATGTTGACTGAATTTGCTCAGCAGCCCTCCTGGACTCGAGCTTCCTTGCCCAGGCCCTTCCTCTGGCTCAGAGCCTAGAGCCCGGGCAGTTAGGAAGCAGCTGCTTTAAGAGACACGACCAGAAGAATGAGCAGGTCAGAGGGATCTGAAGCTGTGACACAGGTCAAGGACAGACCTTCAAGGTTATTGAGGTCATACAAGAGATCTGCAGGCAGGTCACAGATACTCTCTAGAAAAGTAGTCAAAGCATGCCTGAGCAGCAGAGAGCCAAGCCAGAGCTCTGGGATACAGAAGGCAGGACCCCACTGTCAGTGGAAATGGAGAGGCAGCAGCCTGGTTTTGTAGAGCCAGGTAAGGGCCCAAATGTGCACTGAGCTGGGTGGTCTTGACACAGAAACCTCATAGAGAAAGAGATGCCTTTATGTATGTTCTGTGTATGAATGCACACAAGCAGAAGCCAGACTTCCTTGGGTGGTGGTTCTTCTCAGGGCTGTCCTTGTTTATTTGAGACAGGGTCTCTCACTGGCCTGGGGTTGTGAGCCCCAGGAATCCTGTTTCTACCCCCTGTCCGCCAGGATGAGAATTATAGGTGGACACCACACATTTTTATGAGCTCTGGGACTGAAAACCAGGTCTTCATGCATGCACATCAGACATTTTACCAAGCCGTCTCCCTAGCACACACACATCCTTTTTTGAGACAGTCTCGTGTTCTCTAGGCTAGTCTAGAAACTCACTGGCCTTGAAACTCTGATCCTCCCACCTCCATCTAAGAACTGGGATGACAGGCACAAGCTCACCATGCCTGTTGAAAGCGGTGCATTCCCAGAAGGTTACCTCAAAGCCCCAGAGAAGGAAGAGATTACAGCTAAGCCTGAAGCACAGTGTACTCACCGTGCTGGGGCACGGAGCAAGTGGGGGCACGAGGCTGGGTTGAAGACAGCCTGCAGGGATTCACAGTCCTGGAAGGAGAGGTTGTGTGTTTTCTTGACCCCTGGATAAGGAGAAAGGGTCTCAGTGGGCTTGGGAACCTTCACATCACTTCCCCCCGCACCCACAGAGGGAATTCCTGGCTGGCCAGCTGCTTGCTCACCATACTTGCAGTGAAGCTGGACCACCAGGTGGCTGTTGCTGCCACTGAGGGAGATGCAGCATTTTTCCACAGTCTTCTCCACCATCGCCAGAGAGCGGAAGACCGACAGGAAGGACTGGGCAGGGTAGGACATCAGCCTGGTACTGTGCCTCCATGGACCAGATCTACATCCCATGTAGGTCCTGGTCCATCACTGGCCCAACAAAGCTTTAAATGGGGCTCCCACTATATGCTGGACGTCTGCACATTTCCAGGCCTTGTCCATGCTGTTCCCTTTGCAGGGAAGGGCTGCTAACTTTTTCTCCACAGCTCTTACAACCCTCTAAAGTCTAGCCATCTTTACCTCACTGCATTTTGCATGGAATGGCTCCCACATGAGGCTAACTCCCTAGTAATTATTTACTGCGGACGCTGGCACAAAGGCCCAGCTGTGGAGATGCTTCGGATGGTCCTCACCTTCATCAGGATCTTACAGCGCGGCAGGTCCTGCCCAGGGGAAGCCGCCTGGTACTGCTGGAAGAAGAGGGGGGCAAAGAGGAAGCAGGCATAGGCAGAACGGGAAGAGTTCACAGTCCGCAGGGAGAGCTGAGACACAGAAAGCAGGGAGGATAGAGTCAGGGGCAACGGCTGGCCCACCCCAAAGGCCTCCTTTTTCACCCTATGGCCGTCCTCTTCAAAGCTTACTGAAACTCTCCTCCTTTCTGTGTAGCAAGATCTTCTGCATGCGACCTCCCGGTCTTCCGCGGCCCGGGGTCTGCCACGCTTGCTTTCCCCCTAAATTACTGCAGTCCCACCCTGCCTGCCACTTGGCGCTTTAGGGAGGCAAGTGCCCTCTGTACACACATGCAGTCTCAGAAGACAAGGCCCAAGATGATGCTCCCACAACCCAAGAGGAAAATAACTGCGCCAAAATACCTGCCCGCCATCATCATGTACGGCCGAGAGCGAGCGCCAAGTCTAGGCTCCCCACTCCCATTGAACCCGCCCCCACCCCTGAGGCCGTCTCTTACCCCGTCCTTTAAGGGTTCCAGATAGAGCTCGTCCCCGATTCGGGAGAGCGAATGGACAGCCTTGCCCAGCACTGCAGGGAGGAAAGTAGAAGAAATTAGGAAGACTCCTCGGGCTTGCTCACGTGTCCCGCCGCCAAGCACATCCAAACTCACCCTTCACGTTGCTGCCGGCGATCAGGCACTTCATGGTTCACCAGCACTGAACTCGAGCCTAATTTGCAAGCATACCTGGACGGATCCGGAAGACAGCGAGACCCAGCAGCCACTACGGACGACTTGAGTTCCCTTCCCGCGCACCGTCCCCGACCCCCGCGCCAGCCCGTCCTCTGCATCCTTATTGGTCTACCCGAGGCACCTCCGTCACGTGAGAAAAACGTTCCCTAGCTCGGGTGTCACGTGATTCGGCCAGTTCCCGGGGTGTGGCCTTTGTCACGTGACTCCAGAGTGCGAGCTCCTGAGTCATTCATCAGGTCTGGGTCTCCCTACCCAACCCTAACTTTCCACGCCTTACAGAGCCCTGCAGCTGCACTGGGCTCCGCTGGACACACGGGGTGAAAGCCACATAGACGGAGCTCCGAGGAGCAAGGTGCCTACACTAAGGATCAAGCCCTGGACCGGAGTCCAAACTTGGGAGGAGTAGACCCTCCTGGGTCGTTAACTTAAAGTGAAAGGGGTTACAGGGTTAAAGCAAGACAGCCCGTGCTCAATCTGGGCTGGGGAGTCTGTCGTGGCTGCAACCACCAGCTCCCCGCAAAAGTTAATGTAACTTTCTTCAAGAGCCAGGAGGAGGAAGGGGCTGTTTACTCTGGTTTCCAGGTCCTTCATTGATCTCCATAAATACACGGAAAGAGCAGGAGGAGCATCAGCAGAAGTGAAATGGGGCTTATGGGTAGGTGGGGTGTCCTGAGCCTTGCAGAGGGTTGGGGCTGAATCGATGAACCGGGAAGCCCTGGAAAGGCTTAAGCACTCACTACACATGGTTTGTGTGCATTTTACCACTTCCCTCAGAAAGTGTGAAAGGATGAGTGAGGGTTATCAGCTGGAAGTCATTCCCTTTGCTTTGGGTTAGTGCCTTCAAGTGTTGAAGGGACCGCCTAGAGCAACACATCTCCTATTACCCCTGCCTGAGGTCCTGTGGGTGATGGGGAGGCTCTGTTTGTTACCCAGACCCTCTCCCTCTGTTTTTCCGGACTCCTCTCCCTCTTCAGCTCTTTGTCCTTTCTTAAGGCCCCTTTCCACATCCAAGCAACCAGTGTAAATGTAGAAGCCTTCAGCTCCTTAGAGTAGGAGTTAGCCCGTACAGTCCTCCCCTCTCCTCCTGTTCAGTTCTTCAGTAGATCCTGACTGCTTCATCTCCAGAACAGATGGCAATATGGCCCCCCTTCCATCTCCACTGCCCACCTTTCACCTGGCCAAACACACAGTCCCCAGTGATCTGCCTCCACCACTTTAACTGTCCTGGCCAGGGTCCGGTCTCTAGATCTTGAACTTGCAGGATCCAGGTCCCACCCATGTCTTGCACCTGTGCCCGCCTCTCTCCAAAGCCCTGTCATGCCTGTGATTGCCACTTCAGCTGCTGCCAAGGCTGTGGCCTGCCTCTCTCATGCTGGTTTCTCTTCCTGGTCAGCAGAAATGGTTCCCTTTGTAGCCATGGTGCTTATCTGTTTTCCTGTGTGCTTAACATTTGTGTTCCCTGCTGTTGTGGCAGCCGCTTGTGGGCAGGGACTGCTTCCGTTTTGTTTATTACTGTGTGTACCTCAGACACAGCCTAGGGTTAGCAGGTGTTAAGCTGTGTATGCTGGCTCATAGTAAGCCCTACCACTAGGGAGACTGAGAATTGAGAGGCCAACCTGGGCTACGTAGCAAGACTCTGTCAAAAAAAAAAAAGTTAAATATGTGTCACAGCTAGGCCAGGTTGCTCCAAATCACTCTGAGTATTAAGAAAAAGAAATCTAGGACTGGAGAGATGGCTCAGAGGTTAAGAGCACTGACTACTCTTCCAGAGGTCCTGAGTTCAATTCCCAGCAACCACATGGTGGCTCACAACCATCTGTAATGAGATCTGGTGCCCTCTTCTGGTATGCAGACATACATACAAACAGAACACTATGCATAAGAAATAAATAAATCTTAAAAAAAAAAGAAAAGAAAAAGAAATCTAGCTTCCAACCTCTGCACATAGTGCCCCCTTTCCTTATAACTACTCTCCCCATACTCAGCTTCCCAAAACGTAATTATAGGGCCAGGCTTGGTGGCAACAGGTTTGTACTCTCGGCTTCTTGGGAGGCTGAGACAGAAGGATCGCAAACTCAAAGCTCATTGAGATTACATAGAGAGTTCAAGGCCAGCCCCTGGCAACTTAGTGAGAAAGGGCGGGTGGCCAGGGAGATGGGAAAGTGTTTGCCGTGCAAGTCTGACAACATGAGGCCTACCCCCAGAAGCCATGGGGGAAGGGGAGGGCTGGTTGCTGAAATCTGTCCTCTGACTTCCACAATGGCTCTGTGGCATGCAAATGCCACACTCTCAAACACACTAATAATGGATGAAAGAAGAAATAAGGGGCTGGAATGTATCCCTGAGAGAGCACTTGCCTAATATTCAAAAAGCCCTGGGTTAAGCCAAGCATGGTGGTGGGCCATGCCTTTAATCCCAGAAATCAGGAGGCAGAGGCAGTTGGATGTCAGCCTGATCTACAGAGTGAGTTCCTGAGCAGCGAGAGCTACACAGAGAAACTCTGTCTCGAAAACAAATAAAAGCCTTGGGTTCCATCCCTAGTACTACACTGACACAGAATTAGCTGTTGATTTCCTGTTTCTTCCTCCTAATATATCCTCCCACCCTACCCAGGATTGGGTAAGTGTGGTCCTCAAACATTCTCTATTTCCTCCCTTGCCCCCTGCCTAAGCAACCAGACCCAGCAGGAGGCAGACCCCCGAGGCTCCCTGGAGGTGAAGGAGAAGGCTGTCGACACATGGAACTGGAAGATACTGTCCACCTGAGGTCATATGCACTAGGAAAAGGAGACAGGAGACACTTTGGAGTGGCCACGCTCCCACTCCCTGGCTCAATGTCGGAAACCATCTGAACCTTCTGCTGTACACTGGGCTGGGGAAGACAAGGAACACAGGATGCTCACCCTGACCCCTTCCAAGCTAACTCTTAGATCCTGGAAGGCCTCCCTGTGCTGTATTCCTGGGAGACAAGCTACTCCTGGGATCTGCTTCCCTATCCCATGCCTGGGTGTGAGTCTAGTGGAAAGCTTTCCAGTCCACCTCTCTGTCTTGCAGTTGGTACGTCCAGTCATGCACTTTTGCCCCAGAAGCACAGTGGGAGAGGGGGAGGTGGGACCTATAGAGACCTTGTCATACTGGGTGGGAGACGGATCATCCAAAAAGGACTTCAGTCCATCCTGAGAGTTAGGAGAGCAAGGTGTGACTCCAGCTCTATTCATAGATGGCCTGGAGCAAGTCAAGACCATTTCCCCCCCAAATGCAACTGGATGAGATGATCTCTCAGGGTTCAACCCCCAAACTTCCAGTATTCACCTTACCCACGCTAGCGGCGGCTTCCTCAAGTAGGTACATCTGTGTAAATGCAGGTGTATCTGGGGACAGCGATGAAGACTGGTTACCATTCTAAACCTTGAAATCATTATCTGTCAGGGATTCCTTCCCTTCAGTTGCCACTTCTCACCCAGCTGGTTAGGGCTGAATCATAGGACGTCCAAAACTGGGGCTTGGTGCTCAGCCATTCACTAGTTCAGCACATGCTGCGTGTGATTTTCCAAGTATGGGACAGACACGATAAAGCTCCCTGCTCTTGGAGTAGTGTTTGGGTGACAGGTGCTGTGGGGGAAGGGCAGAGGGATGCTGACAGAGGAGCCTCTAGAAGAGCGTGGCCGGGTTAGACGTTCACCTGAAGCCCTGAGGGAGTGAGCCGCATGCACCGTGAGAGTCAAAGGTCTGGGCTGCTGGTGGGACTGAGACTCAGGGACACAGCTGACAAAGAACAGAGTCTCACCAAAGCCAGCATGAAGCCGCACTCAGAGAAGGCCAGGAATCTGTGGCTCCGGGAGCATGCTGTCAGTCAGATCAGGCACATCAAGAAGGCTGCCCCTCCATGCTGGGTCCTACACAGTCCTGCTATAAACAACAGCTGGGGTGGCTCTGGGAGTTTTGCTAGACTGGAGGAATTAAAAAGCAGAAGGGCAAAGGAGTTTGGAGAGTGTTGGGGTTCACTTGGGTTTGTCTTATCTAGGCCGTACATACCAGATATGGCCTTTGTGTACTTACTCTGGGATAACCGACGGGACAGGGTAGCTCCGACTGTTGGGCATTAGGAAGGGAGAACACCACTTGGCCTGCTCCTGATGCATGTGTGGCAGCCCAGGTGCTGGCAGCCCCCACTGCCAAGTCCTGCCCAGGCTTTCTTGTTTCCTGGCATTCGTCCCAGCAATCAGAACAATGTTTGGCAGGTAGCATTGGTCTGATACCTTTATGATGAATAACTGAAGAGCAAAGATTCAGAATCTTGCCTTGAAGGTTGTCTGCTGAGACACAGAATGAGGTCTAGGTGCCAAGCCTGCCTGGGTTTGAATCCTGGCTCCATCAAAGTCGTGTGAAAACGGCCGTGTGGCTGGTGTTCTTAAAGTCTGAGTTTCTAACATGTGGACTGGCGGTGCTCAGGGTCACTCTTTCCAGGAGCTGCTGTGTCAGCCTCCTCCAGCCTGCTATTGCAGTGATGGTGTATCCACCTGCGCTATCACTGTAGTCCATCCTTGCTGTAGCCTAAGCACTGGAGAGGGCAACAGAGAATCGTCCGTTTAGATACAGGATGAGGCACACAGGGATTCTGGGGGAAAGCCTCCCCAGTGAAATGGTATAAAGAAAGGTGTGGAACCCACAGGCTGGTGAACCTTCTGTGGGCTCTCGCTGGGGCAGAAGGAAGACTCGGCCTTGAGGCAGTTAAGAAAGCGGGCTGCTCCTGCTGTGGTTTTGAGCCACCACATGGTCCTTCAGTTCTGGGCTTTGGCTGGTCCTTGGCCTCCAGAGCAGGGAGAATGGGAGTGCTTATGACTCTCAAAAACTCCCCGAGATGGCCGGGCGGTGGTGGCACAGGCGCACGCCTTTAATCCCAGCCCTCAGGAGGCAGAGCCAGGTGGATCTCAGTGGGTTCCAGGCCAGCCTGGTCTACAGAGCGAGTTCCAGGAAAGGCTCCAAAGCTACACAGAGAAACTCTGTCTTGAAAAGACAAACAAACAAATAAAAAACAAAAACAACAAGCTGGGCGGTAGTGGCGCACGCCTTTAATCCCAGCACTCGGGAGGCAGAGCCAGGTGGATCTTTGTGAGTTCGAGGCCAGCCTGGGCTACCGAGTGAGTTCCAGGAAAGGCGCAAAGCTACACAGAGAAACCCTGTCTCCAAAAAAAACAAAAAAACAAAACAAAACAAAAACAAAACAAAACAAAACAAAAAAAACAACAACAAAAACACAACTCCCGGAGGCTCCCATGAGATAAAGATGTGGCCATGCTCCAGACACACAGACACGGTGCACACATGAGGGACCAGGTCTTTTCAGTCTTGCGTGCGTGGCTGGCAGTGGAAGGGAGATGGAATGGAATTTTTCAAACCCACAGAGGGATGGAAAGGGGAAGCTCAGCTTGTTCACCAAAACCTGGCATGCTGGAGTTACAGGGCCCCCTTGGAGTGCAAGTGAGGTAAGTTTAGGACCAATCAAAGACAGCATGCTTCACCCAGCAGGGGAGGACACCGATGGAACTCATTACCCCAAGATGTGGTCCCGGTTGGAAATATAAATAGCTTCACAAAAGGTTTAGATAAATCCATGGATGACAGCTCCATTCATGAGTTAGAAGGAGAAAGAGGCTGTTTGGGGCCCCCCTGGGCAGACATCAGGAGGCAACCTGACCTCCCTAAAGACCACCCCTTAGCGGTCTTGTTAAAGACAAGCCTCTGGCCACAGGGACCCCAGAAGGTGATCCTGCTGTTTCTGTGCATCAGGGTGTGGCCTGAATCCCTCAATTGTTTCCTCAACTCCCCCCCCCCCCCCAGCCACTGCCTGGGAGACCAGGGCATCAACCAGCTTTGAGGAAAGCTGTTCAGCTAGGCTGTCCCCTATGGGACCAGCAGAGGGAGACAGACACCGCATCCAGTCCCAGATCCCAGGGCAAGGCTAGGGTGGCTGGCCCGGCGGGGTCAAGCATGCATCTGTGGGTGCCAGTCTTGGGCCCAGCCTTATGACAGGCCCCACCACGGGGGCCAGGGGGCAGCGAAGGTATCCTCCTAGGGTTTGCTTGTAGACATGAAGATGGGCAGGGGCTTTCAGGGACATAGGGGCAGAATGGGGAAGGGGTCACTGGTTAAAAGTAGGGTGGCTGTAGAGCCAAGCTGACGGCTTCTGTGATCTTGAGCAAGTTGTACAGTTTGTGTCTTGTATTTCACGTGGTGAGTTGGACTGCAGCTGCCTGCCTCAAGAGGACTGTGTGAGATTGCGTGTGGCGAGTATTCAGATTTTTTTCTTCACTGCCAGGCAGATAGTGTTCAGTAAACAGTAGCTACATACGTGGGTGGGAGACCATAAGTCTCTTGGGTCTCCTTAGAGCTTAGCAACTCTGAGGATTTTGTGAAGTTAGAGGGTCAATTGTAGTCGGTAGATCTGGGCCTCCCCTCTACCTCCAGTGCAGGGGATAGAACTCAGGGCCTTATGCATGCTTAGCCATGGAAAATTCTAGTCTGGAATTTCTGATACATATATGGATCTGTCTAGAGTTCCTTGTGAGTCGGAGGTTGAGGAAGGGTCAGCTCCAAGTGCCCTGGGCAACATTGAGCCTCACAGAAAGCTGCCCACATCAGTGGCCAGTACTAAAGTCACCTTTCCATATGGCCCTGGAAGGCAGGTTGTCTCTAGGTCCACACTGGACAGCAAGGCATACACAGCAGCTGTTTTGGGACACCTTTGGGAGGTAACAGGACAGCCAAGACATGGGTACCAGCTCCCTCCAGACCTACCTGCTCTTCTGTTTGCCATGCATTCTTCTGACCTCTCAGGGAGGTCTTCCCTGACATCTCCAAACTCCATAGTCCTCCATGTACCGTGAGTTCCTATTGCATTATCATTGCTTTGTTCGGAGGCAGGAGCTCACTAGCCGTGGATAGCCCGGAGCTCACAAGGATGCTGGCTGCCTTTACCTCCTTAGTGTTAGGATGAGCCATGTGTGCTTCCTAACTCTGTCGGCGGTGCCGTTCATTTGTCTGCAGTGCTGGGGATCAAACTCGGTGCCTTGTGTGTGCTAGGCAAGCACTCTACCCCTGAGCAACAACCCCGGCAGGCCCAGCTCCCTTGTACTTATTTAACAAATTTGCCAAGTTGACTCTGACACAAATTCATGCCGACACTCTATTAAGGACGACAAGAAAGGTGCTACTGCCCTATTACCACCATCCCTGTCTTGGAGAGAGGACACCCAGGAGTAGAGGGGATAGTGACTTGCCCAAGGTCACTTAGAGGAGGGACATGTTCTCTCCTCTCCTTCTGCCACTAAGCCTCCTCATCCATCAGTACATCACTGATGGCCTCAGGGAAGGGGGCTATCTCTGACCCTTGGTCTGGACAGCCTGGAGAGGCCTGAAGAGAGAGTAGTGGGGAGAAGGGAGGAGACAGGCCGGGAGGAGCCAGCAGTGACTCAGCAGGGCAGGATAAGGATCTCCCAGCCCAGGGAGAGGTAACCCCACTCCTCTGCCAGGGGAGACAGAGTCACAGAGCCTGCGGCATGGGTTGGCCAGGGCAATGGAACATCCTGGGAGAATGGCAAGGACAGCTCCTGGCAGGCAAAGGAGGAGACAGGCACCTGGGGGTGTCCCTTCTGCCTTGGCCTCTGCCCACACCCATCACCCAGACACTCTGACGGATGACAGAAAAGGCCACGGTAGGCCAGAGGGGAGACGGCCTCAGAGCCACAGAGCGGAGTGCCTCTCAGCTTCCCTCCAGCTTCACAGGGGAAGAAGGGTGGGGTGTCCTTTGGGGAGGCCTGCGTTGGGCCAGGTATGGGTGGGGGAGCCAGGGTAGGGCCGGGAAGTTGCTGAGGTAAGAGGAGCCCTCTGCCCTGGGGTTTGCGCTGACATCAGGGCCATCTCAGGGTGAGGCAGGGCCCTCCAGGCTGGAGTGTGCTGGGGGAAAGGAAAAGGCCACTCTCCTCCTTCTCCTATGCTCAGCTTCCTCCTTCCTCCTCACAACACTGCAGTTGTGTGTGCACACCCTGCGAACACTCCAAAGGGTGCCTGAACCCTATCTAGGGACTCCCTTTGTGAACCAGGATGGAGGCAAGCCCGTGTCTTGCTGCTTTGGTGGACATCTTCTAACTCTACTTTAATGCTCATTGTGTGGCTCCAAACTCCCTGCTAGTGGAATCCAGAATCTAGCTGTGGTCTCCAGTGCTCTCAGGACCCGGCCTCTCTTGGACACAGGAAAGTGATGTTAAGCCACTTGGGCCAGCTTACAGTGCACGTCAGTGGTGGAGGGGCCGGGAATCCTCAGGTCCTAGAATAAGTTCTACACATCTCAAGGAACACCTTGGTATCTTGAAGACGTACTGTGCCCATAGCCACAGGCCTCATAGCCAGGGGACTCAAAAAAAATTTTGCAACACAAAACTTGCTCTCAGACTGTCTCTTCTCTCCAGAATCCTCATCTCAAGGCAGCCCCCAGATTGGTACCTGCACAGTGCAGTCAAGAGGACATGGTCCCTGAGGTCAGACAATGCTGGGTTTCCATGCCTGTTCTATCATTCAGCCTAGTGTAGTATGATGAAGTGACTTAATTGGCTAATCACCTGCTTCCTCATTTAAGAAGAGAAGGGGCTGGGTGGTGGGGATGCACCCTTTTAATCCCAGGACTCAGAAGGCAGAGGCAGGCAGATCTCTGAGTTTGAGGCCAGCCTGCGCTATAGAGTGAGTTCCAGGACAGCAAGGACTAAACAGGGAAACTCTGTCTTGAAAAACAAACAAACAAACAAGGAGGAGGAGGAGGAGGAGGAGGAGTAGGAGGAGAAAGCATCATCTCATAGGGTTCTTGCAAAGGTATGATGAAATGGACAAAAATGGACCCGAAGCCGGCGGTGGTGGTGCACGCCTTTAATTCCAGCACTGGGAAGGCAGAGGCAGGTGGATCTCTGTGAGTTCAAGGCCAGCCTGGTCTACAGAGTGAGTTCTATGACAGCCAGAGCTGTTACACAGAGAAATCTGTCTGGAAAAACAGACAAACAAAAAGAAGAAGAAAAAAAAGAAAAGAAGGGGAGGGAGGTGAATTACTGGCCTGGCCCCAGGCTGAGTCGTCACTTGGTGGCTCCAGCCTTTCTCATCTACACACAGGTCAGCGTCTACCCTTCCACCCCACAGCCCCTTAAGGCTCCTCTCTTTTTCCCTGGCAATTGACATAGAGGAGGCCCTCAGGAAAGGTCTGGTGACAAATGAATTAGAAAATGTCTCCACACCCTCTGAGGCTTATCCAAGCCCTCCCTTGATCACTGTCAAGAGGGGACCAGATTAGAGGTTTCTCTAGTTCAAGAACTGGAATTTCCGTGGGCCAGGATCCCTTCAGTGCCCAGGCCCTTGCCAGATACAGTATTTTGGGGTACCTGGAGAGCTGCCTCCCATGACAGTTGTGGGACAAAAGAGGAAAGGGGGGAAGGGGAAAGTGGAAGGGGGGAACTATAGCCCGTCCCTGAGCCAACACCCAGTCATTTGTTTGTTTGTTTGTTTTGCCAGACAGGGTTTCTCTGTGTAGTTTTGGTGCCTGTCCTGGATCTTGCTCTGTAGACCAGGCTGGCCTCGAACTCACAGAGATCCTCCCGGCTCTGCCTCCCGAGTGCTGGGATTAAAGGTGTGCACCATCACTGCCCATCACCCAGTCATTTTTAACCCTTGGAGGGCAACCTGGTCATCACCATTGCCAGCTCTACCCCTCACCCATCACCCTTCTTGGGTCTCCCTACCACCCACCTGTGGCCTGCTATCTGGAAGGTCAGAAGAGGTGGCCGACTAGCATCCTCATCCACCACTCACCCACTGAATACTCTCAACATGCCAGTTGGAACTCAGCTAGCCCCATCCTAATCCCACTCTCCACCCTGCCTGGGGCTGCTGGGAGCTGTATGGTTGGTGCCCCGTGGACCCTCCATGAGGTCTTCTCAACTTCCTGGGACCCTGAGCCATTCCCACCACTAAGGCTAGTGATGGCATTTAGTAAGTGTCCCCAAACGGAAATTCCTGAAGGCGATGTTGGGATTTCCTCTTCTTTCATTGCAAGACCAAGCACCCCAAAAGAAGCTGAGAAAGCATCCTTCCAGGATCCCACAGGACAAAGAGGATGGTTCTCTCTACCAAGGATGCTTATCTGGAGCTGGGGGAGGAGCCCGGTTTCTCCTCCGGCCTCTACTCCTTGGAAGGGCCCTGACCAGCTTCTGAGAGCCACCAAAGGTAAGGAGAGAGCAGGAGCTTCATCATTCTCCACTGGGAACCAGAAGACAGCACCTGTCCACCCCACCCTCATCCACAGAAACCCTGGGGGGGGGGGCTCTCCTGATTCACTTTCCTTTTTTCCTTCTCCCCCATATTCCAGCAGCCCACCCCTATTGGGGATTTGGCAGGAGGTCAAGTCTTGACTCCAGCCCCCACCCCACCCCAACTGGCAGCTTCCAGCTTGCTGCCTTTGCCCAGACATGGCAGAGGGGCACTGGCAGCTTGGAGATGGAGTTGATTTTCCCTTTGGCACTGCAGGAGTTAGGGGGTGGCCCCCACTGGGTGAGGGGAGAGGGCAGGAAGGCAAGTCCAGACACGGGGCCAAGGGAGAATCTGACTTTCTTAAAATGTGGGGTCACTACATTAAGAATCAAAACAGGGGAGCCCCACAAGCTGTGTATGAACCCAGCTGTCCTGCTCCCCACTGGTCTGGATCTGCTACGAGCTGCCCAGGGTCCCTGCAAGCCAATGCCTGGGGATGCCTTGCTGTGGCGGGTGGGGTACCCTGTAGAACCTTCTTCCCAGCTTTACCAAAAAGCTATTGCTCTTCATCCAGCGTCTTCCTCTTCCCTTCACAACTACAGCTCTCCTCATTCTCACTCTGTCTCCTTTCTCCTTTCCCAGGTCCCTTCTCCTTTCTCCTTCCTCCTCTCTCCCCCTCAGCCCTCTTCCCTCTCTCTTCATTGAGGCTGCTTTCCCCCTGACTCAGCAAGGTGCTTTATAAGGTGCTGAGGGGCTCAGGCAAATCCAAACCACATTGTCTGCCAAGCCTTTCCACCAGGGGTGAGCTGTGGAGCCGCAGAGCCCAGGCCCGGCTTTCAAGCTGCGCCCCCTCCCCTTCCTCTCTCCCTCCCTCAGAAGAAGTAGGAGATGCTAGGAGGACCTCCTGGTCCACTCTGGGCCAGTTACCGGTGGGCATCTGCCTCCTTGGCCTTGGCATGAGCACCAAGAGATGGTCAGGCTCATTGGCCAAGAATGTCATTGAAACTCCAGAGCCCTGGCTGGTGGGGGGTGGGGAGGAGGTGGGGGAGGGAGGCCCCAGCGCTTCCACAGGGGCCCCTCCAAGGCTCTTTTTCATCAGAGCAGCTACTGATGCTCTAGAGTCCCCTGCCCCCACCCCAGACCAGCCCTCCATTCTTAGCTTTTTCTTCTTGTTCAGGGGGAAAAAAAGGGGGGGGGTGAGGGAGAGAGAAAGGAAGGGAGAGAGGAAAAAAAATAGAAAGAAACAACCCAACAACAAAGTCTGTCCCACTCCAGTGAGGTAATTGAAAACAAACTTCTTCCCCACCCCCCCACCCCCCCACCTCAGTTCTCCAGTGCAGAAAAGGGAAGTCTGCCCTGAGAAACCGGCACCGGCCATGACTGATGCCTACTCTGACCCCCAGGCCGGAGGGGCTGAGCTAGACTGGCAGCGAGAGTGCCCTCCTTCCCCAGGGGCACCAGCAGAAGTGGGGGGTGAATGTCTCGTGCCACCCCAGAGACAGGCATCACTTCCAGGTCTGGCTGCCACCCCTATCTGCCCCTGTCGAGAGTACAGATAAACAGCACAGCCACTTATTATCACATGGCTTCACTGGTGCTGTGCTTCTACAGGCACCCAAGACTTGGGGGCCAAATGACTGAACCCCAAGAAGAATCACAAAGCGCGGCTGTCTCCCAGCCCCAGATGACAGCTGTTTCCTCTGCTTCTCTTGCTCACTCACTCTCCCTGGCAGCCCTTTGGAGAGGGAGGAAGGGGGAGGAAGGGAGACCCTCCTGGGAAGGTCTAGGCTTATGGGTCCCCTAGGTCTCCCACTCAGCAAGTCCCAACCCAGGCCTGAGGGGAAGGAGGGAGCAGAGTGCTCATTGCCAAACCACCCCTACCTCACCACCGGAAAAACCAACAACCCAAAACCCCAAAGGGAAGAGGATGCCAAATGTCTCGATGGGGAAGCATTTCACAAACGGGATGCTGGGTCTGGTCTGTTCATGGCCTTGAATCTGCGCGTTCCCGCTGAGTCACCCGTGAAGCCTCTGGTGTTGAAACTGGTCCGGTGCCTTGTGCTGATTAATGAATTACAAATCCCCCACCCATGTGCACTCTGCCTGGTCACTGGGAAGAATGAAAACCCTTGTGAACTTGAGAGCGAAGCAGGGCCCTGGGTGTCCTCTCCCCTCCTCAGGGGGCACTCTGAGCTGGTTAGTCACCTGCCCCGGCCGCTGGCGCCTCACTTAGCTCTAGCTTTTGGAAAGGGGACAAGCACAAGCCGCGGGACAATAGGCAAGTGGGGCGGTCAGCCCAGACAAAGGGCAGCAGGAAAAACACCATCACTTGCTCGGAGGCCAGTTTGCTGGCATTTGAGAGAATGTGTCATTGCATTTACTCAAGTGGGAGGGGGAGGGAAGGTTAGAAATGAAGAGGCAGAGGTAGGGTGGGCACAGGGACCCTAAACCCAGCAGGGAACAGGAGGAGGCCAGCATGCCCTGGCCGACACCAAGTCAGAAGCCCACACCAAGGCCAGCTCCCTCTCCAAGCTCTCCAGGGTCTGCAGAGGGACGATGCCCTCCCTGCCCCCTCCCCCAGGAGGCCTAGGGTGGTACCGTGGCAGCCTTGCCTCACCTCACCCCCCCTCGGTGTTGTGGGAGGGAGAGGAGCCCCAGAAGCCCTCCCTTCCCTCCTCCCCCCTCTCCCCCCCACCCCGGGGAGGGCTGCTACAATTTGTGGTTACAGCTTTACACGTCAGAAAAAAAAAAGTTTGCAGAATGTCCCACACCGAAAAAAAAAATGCGAAACCGAGAGAAAAAAACCTGCGAGTGGGCCTGGCGGATGGGATTATTAAAGCTTCGCCGGAGCCGCGGCTCGCCCTCCCACTCCGCCAGCCTCTGGGAGAGGAGCCGCGCCCGGCCGGCCCGGCCCCCAGCCCCATGGACCTCCGAGCAGGTAGGAGCCAGGCGTCCGAGGCCTCGGCCTCCGCCCCCGCCCAGCAGCAGTGAGATCCGGTTCCCGTCCTCCTCCCCACCCCCGGAGCCCCACGCCGGGGCCCGGCCGGGGAGCACAGCTCGGGCTGGGGAGGTACGGCCGGGAGCCCTCGAGAGGGGCCGGGTGGGGACGCGGCATTCCTGGAGTCCGCTCGGCGGAGCCGGGAGGTGGCCGAGAGCGCGGCGGGGAGCCTGGACAACCCCTCCGACCTGGACGGGCGGCCACCTGGAGCCACAGCGAGGCGGGGTCCCAGAGAACCCGGGGACACAGAGCCCCGCGCCCGAGTCGGGGCGAGCGACTCCGAGGCGGGCAGCGAGGGTGCGGGGGTGGGGTGGGGGGGACGGGACGCGGCGCGAGGGAGGAGGGGGCCAGGAGAGGAAGAGGGAGGGAGGGAGGCAGAGGGGGAGCCCGCGGCCGAGCAGCGGGAGGCGAGGGGAGGCCGACACCTCGGGCCGCGCCGAACTCCTTCCTCGGCCGGCGGGGAGGGGAGGAGGGCGCGCGAGAGGAGGGAGGGCAGAGCGAGCCTGGCTGGGCCGGGCGGCCGGCCGGGCCGCGGGACTCCCGGCGGCTACGCTGCGCGCGGCGTGGCCGAGCCCTCCATGCTGCCCACCGCCCGGGAGCCGGCGGCAGGTAGGGGCGGCGCGGCGGGGCGGCCGGGGCCCGGGCCCGCGATGGCCTGGGAGTGATTACTGCGGGAGGGGATGGGGGGGGGGAGACGCAGCCCGGCCGGACCCAGCAGGAAAAAGTCCGTCAGCGGCCCGGGAGCGTCGAGAGCTGCCGGCAGCCCCTCGAGCCTGGCCGGGCGGCCCGCGGCAGGAGGGCGGGCAGGGCAGGGAGTGGACGCGCCGGAGCGGGCAGCGGCTCAGCCGAGCCCCGAAGCCCGGCGCCCGGACCCCGCCTCCGCCCCCGCCGCCGCTGGGAAGGAGCGGACGGGGCGGGGGCGGGGCCGGGGGCGCCGGGGCCACACAAGGGGAAGGCGCCACCGCCGCCGGGAGGGGTCCGGGATGAGAGGTCACGGTCGAGGAGGTAGGGCCAGCGAACTGCCAACTCCTCCCGCCGAAGTTCTCAGGGCTGAGCCCCTCCAGCAAAGTCCGCGCGGCTTCTCCCAAGTCCCCACACCCATGTTCTCACCTACCTTTCTATATTACCCTGGGTTCCAGGAGGCTTCCCCCCCCAATCTCTGTGTTCTGCAGAGCCCAGGGGCAGGAAGAACCTGCCAAAAGAGGAAGGAGGGCAGACACTGGAAGCATGGTAGCGGCAGACCGAATCTTAGAGAGAAGCTAGAGGTGGGAGCATCAGGCGCACCTCTGTCTCCCCCGGAATCTGACAGGCACCCGTCTCAAGCCAGTACACACTGCCATACCGTCCGCCCTCCCCGCCACGGAACACAAGTTCTTCGTTCCCTAACAGACAAGGCGCACCCCCCTCTAGCCCTGGTGTCCTCTACCCACACTTCAGAGGTAGAGGAGGAACCACTAGAAATGGCAGCCACTGCCCCTGGGCAGTCCCAGAAGTGTCTGCTGCCTGGAGTCATGGGCCCGCGCGCGCGCGGGCTGCACATTGAAGTGTCCAATTCACACATCTGCAGGCCACCCCTACACACTGGCTACTGATTTCCTGACACTTCACATTCTTCCCCATAATCCCACCTGCCTGTTCACACCCTGGCTCCCGCACTCTGCGGCACCCCCCGCCCCCACGCCCTCCTGCACACTCCTGACCACAACACCCTTCCCAGTTCACCCACACACTTGCTCTGAACTCTTCATTTCTTTTTCGGCGGCTTCTGGCCTCAGTGGGCTGCTCAGCCTGTGGCCGTGGGCTGCACTCGTCTCCCTGACTTCTTCCAGAGCCCTCTTGTGGCACATCGCAGCAGCTCTCCCCTCAGCCCTAGCGCAGCTCCAGGACTGACTTTCCCAAGGACTCATCTGCCTTGCCTCTGCTTCTTCCCCTGACCCGGGTTTCTTCTATCTTCTGGACTAGAAGGGAAGAGGACGAGAAGATGGGAATGTGGGAACGGATACAGGGATGGAGCCCACATGATTCCACGTGAGAGGAACTTAAGCAAGCACATGCAGTCTCCTTATGGACGCCCACTGTCAACAGATGGGTTCACGGCAAAGCTAGGTCTCCTGATCTCCAGGTCTACCTCCCCACCAACACTCCCGTTCCTCAGCAGCCTTGGGGGAAGGGGACCTGAGAAGGCAGAAGCAAAGGAAGGAAAAAAATAGAAGGGGGCAACCAGTCTTGAGGATGGAGAGGCCTTTCCCTGGGTAGGACCCCTGGACCTCACACCCCTTCTTCGGCTACTCCCTCCAGCTCCCCTCAGTGGACTTCTCCAAGGTCACCCAGCTGCTGGTTATGATCTGGACTGAGGGCTCCCATGTT
Organism: Peromyscus leucopus; assembly: GCF_004664715.2. NCBI lineage: Eukaryota > Metazoa > Chordata > Mammalia > Rodentia > Cricetidae > Peromyscus > Peromyscus leucopus. Next base: position 58,087,660 of record NC_051063.1, on the reverse strand, counting down.
CAGCCTAGACTGTAGGACTTCTGGACGCAGCTATAGCATTTCCAGCTGTTAGCCCCAGTCCCAGGTGCAGTCTCCCCCATCAACCTTGGACATCTGCACTGCTGAGCCCCCCACCCTCACTGAGGGTGGTCAGCCTCTGAGATGGGCCAGGAGCTGAGGGGCGGTTGGCTAAAGGCCTGCCTGTGTAGCCTGTGGGGGTGGCCCTTGGGCTTGGTGGGGCTAAGGCAGTGTGTGTGTGTGTGTGTGTTCACGAGGGGGCCTTGTTTCCCAGGGCCCAGGGATCTGGATAGAATTAGGGGCTGGCCCTGGCAGGGGCCAGGATGGGGAGTGTGGGGGTGCTGCAGCAGGAAACGTGAGCTGCACTCATTAGCTCCTCACGTGCTCAGCCGGATTTATAAACACAAGGAGAAGGGGATGTAAACAATCAGTGGGCAGCAAGCAGCCAGAGGCAGGGCTGGGGCTGGGGACCAGGCTGGGGGAGGGGCTAGGATACAGCCTGATGGTGGGGTCCACCTGCATACCATGAGCTAGAGAGGGAAGCAGAGAGCTGGGCTCTACCAAACCTGCCCCTGGGCGCTGGGAGTCCCTGGCTCAGTGCTCACAGCTAAGCTCAGGTGTTCTCTGTCCAGGCCTTCCAGCTTGGCTGCCGGGAATCGAGCACATCTTGCCCGAGATCAGCGCTGTCACAGGCCAGCAGAGTCCTGTACTTCACCTGTCCTTTCTCCTCTACCGGCTTCCACTCTGATTCCTACGACTCCTGCTTCTTTCTGCCTCTCTCCAGGACTGGTCAGTAGGCTCCTTCTGCTTTCTGGTGTCCCCCACCCCCCAGCCTGCAGTGATACAGTTACCTCAGAACTGAAATATTCCTGGAAACACCGGCCTCGTCTGGTTAATTTCACGAGCCGTTTTTCTGCCCAGATGACTTAGCTGTTGTTTATCCAAAGGCTTCTTCTCCTCCTGTTGCCCCCTGTGTAAGGAGCTATTTTCCCCAGGGATGTCCCCCAGGGCCCAGGAAGGGAGGGGAAACGAGCTCCAGGCTGGGCTCCTGTCTATACCTCCAGTTACGGGGCAGACAGCCTAGTCCAGGATTCTGGATGACAGGGCTGCCTTTGGCAGGGAGGGGTGAAGAGGCCAGCCAAGCCTCGAGTTTCTGCTTTGGCAGGACTTTGGCAATGCCACTAACTTCCAGCAAAACCATACTTCATCCTAAAAGCTGTCTCAAAGCTGGAAGGGCTGCTGCTCAGCTCATGATGGTTCCAGTCTCCAAAACAAACCCTACAAGATACGCACAGGATCCTACAGGGGACTTCACCAGATGCCCAGGCTTGGTACAGAGGAGGAGAACTTGGATGTATTTGGGGATTCGGTAATCAGGGACTAGAAAGGAAAACAGTTAGGTAAGAACTAGGGATGGAAAGGACCAGGGCTACACATGGGGGCAGCGAAGCAGAGCCTGTTTGTCCAGGGAGCAGTTAAATGTCTGATCCTGCTGTCTGAAAACACATGTGAACTTGTACACATATGCACGCACGCGTGCACACACCCCCTCCTCCCGCGCTCCCTCCACCTGCAAAGCTGACTTCGTCAAGCACCCGAGAGTCCGTGCTGAGTACCCGTGCCACAGCTGAAGCCCTCAGCTGCCTCCTGTATTCTGTATGCGACCAAGAGTCCCAACGGTGACTTCCATAGGCTCAGCATATGACAGACTCTAACCTTAATCTCGTCTTCATGGCTTCTTACATCCAAACCCTGTCCCGAGTCTGAATACAGGCAAATTGTTAAGCCTATCCACTTGTTTCTAAGAAACGTGTCATTATAGAAAAATCTGGAAGTATAAAATGTAAACTAGAGTAAAGAAACCACTTGACCTCATACCTATTCAAGCTTAAAACCCAAACTATCCCTGCTTTTTGTGACTTGCCAAACACCATTCAATCTGATGTGTAAAGCAACAAATCCACAGATCTTAGTCCCAACTAACCTTCCGCCTGCCCACAGGTAACCACATCCCCTTCCTGGACTCAAATCTCAACCATGCTCACTCAACCAAATCCCAAGTCTAAATTCATCGGAAATGTTAAGCCTAACCTAGTCCTTAAGCCTAACCTAGCCCGCAGCTACTTATATTCCCACCCTATCCTAGCCCAGATGGGTACTGGTTTTGATCTTTGTCCTCACCTAAAGAGCCCTTTAGGAAAGTGTTTCCCACCTGACTCTAGCCCTTCTCCCAGCCTCAGCTCCTGGTTTCTGGGACGCAAGTCCTCCATTGTCGTCTGCGGACCAGCCTGCCTCTTCAAACTCCCATCTTTCCCCTGGATGTTGCCCCTCCAACACTCCAGATAAAGACAGGACAGGCATTGGCAGGCTCTGCAGTACCAGCCTATCATCCCAGCTACTCAGGAGCCTGAGGCAGAAGGATCGAACTTAGGGAGAACCTATTCTCAAAAACCAGAGAAGAGCTGGGGCTATAATTCAGTGGTAGAGCACTTGCCTGCATGTACAGGCCCTGTCTTTAATTCTAGCACTACCGGCAAACAAGGGGGGTGGGAGTATCAAGCTTCTATATTGCCAATAAGGGGAACACTGCATCTCCTTCAGATCACGCCATCAGACCCTCATCACAGCCAGGAGCTGTACCCTAGTGTATACCCACCACTTCTCACTCCACAGACCCTCTTGGCCCCTTCAGGCCGACCTCGGCTGCGAACCCTACTCCTGCCTCACATGCTGCTGCCTCTCTTCGCGCTCTTCCACAGGGCTCGTGCTCACAGCTTGCCAGAATTAACATAGGCCATAGTCCCATCCCTTAGTTCCTGCTGCAGTGAGACTAGAAGACATGGAGAAGAGGCTGGGACACACCTGGAACTCCGACATACTGACATAAGGTCCCTCAAGCCTGGCCTGCCCCTCTCAGTACACACACAATTTTGGCACATAGAGTGACATTCATGACGAAGACTTTGAGCTGACAGATGCAGTCAAGTATCGACTGATGGACACAGATGCCAGGACTTCGTCCTTGCAGACATACCTCCACATCCACTCTTGGACCAGAAGTGGTTCCCTTCCTCCATCCCCTCCACCTCCCATCTGGTTTCTCACCCTCACCCCCCTTCCTAGCCCAAGGTGGGGACAGACACCTGAGGGGCTGCCAATTGTCTCCCCACTTGGGCCTGGGCCCACCCTCATACTTCTTGCCCATCCTGTCCACAGGGGACTCGTGGGGGATGTTAGCTTGCCTATGCACGGTGCTCTGGCACCTCCCTGCCGTGCCAGCTCTAAACCGCACAGGAGACCCAGGGCCTGGCCCCTCCATCCAGAAAACCTATGACCTCACCCGCTACCTGGAGCACCAACTCCGCAGCTTGGCTGGGACCTATGTGAGTATCCCGTTTACTTTGGGCAGAGGCTTTGTGGGGGGGGGGAGAGCATGGTGCAGGGGTCCTGGTGAGTGATGGGGTGATGAGAGAGGCCCTTTGGGTCCACACAGTTTCTCCATCTGGCCTATCTCCTGCCCTTCCCTCTCAGGTGCCCCCCCATCCTGGCCCCAGGACTAGGCATGTGGGCAGGCCTCGAACCCGCCTTGGCCCATTGCCCCATTGGCTGCCAGCCCAGCTGCCTGCCTCCCCCGGGGGCTGGGGAAGTCTCCTCTGTTTACACCGTGTTGTGGTGTCTCTTGCAAGGGCGGGGCTGGGTGGGGATGGAGGGGCCCCACCTTCTGTGCTTGTGTTCCAGCTTGACTCTACCCCCAGACCTGGGGCCCTGCTGCTCCAGACCCGTGGGCCTCCCTCCGTCTGCCTCTCCCATCCTTCACAGGCCTCTTAGGGGGTGTCGGAGGAGGGGTCCACAAAGAATCCAGGGCAGTGACAGCAAGGGGCTCAGGCTATGGAGGGTGCTTATACCCTAAGAATCTGAGGTAGTCCAGAGAACTTCATAGAGCCCAGGAGAGCCGGGAAGAGGATAGGAGGCGCTGAGGACCATGGGGAGCAGGCCCCCTCTTCCCGTGTTCCTCTTCCACATCCCAGACCCTACTCCTGAGCCAGGGAAGAAAAGGGGAGGAGGGTGGCGGGGGAGCTGGCTCCAGCCCCAGGATACACCGAGGAAATTAGTTTGTCTCTGTGCTTGTCAGCTGCGAACCTCCCCCTGGGCCCTTGCCTCTCCCAGGCCTCGCCCCTCTGCTCTCTCCCTCCCAGTTGCACATCTCCCACATCCCCTTCCCTGGGCCTCAGGCCGATCCCCTGAGGCATTGGCAAGGGCTTTGCCCTCTTCCCTCGACTCCACCGCCTCGCATGCCCTTCTCCTATCCCTCTTGAGATGTCCTCAGTTTCTTCCTTTACAGCTCTGCTCCTAGCAGCCAAGCCCTCTTCTGGGGTGCTGGTGAGTGTCCCCTATCCCTGTCCCTGTGGCTTGAGGAACTGGGCCTCTCCGAAGAGGAGATTCGGTGCCGCCAGACCCCTCGGCCTTCGATACAGACTCTCTTCTGGCTGGTTTCCCTGCGCAGAAAACCTCGGCTTGCGTCTGCTACCCTCTCTAGTTCCCGACCCTTTCTCTCCTGACTTTCTCTGCCAAATTTCTTCAAGGAGTCGTCTACACCCTCTGCCTCCACTTCCTCTCCACCCACTCACTCCTTAACCCCCTGCGATCTGGCTTCCAGGCCACAGCCACCGTCTCTCCCAGGTCGTCAGGCATCTTCTCACCAAACCCGGCAACATTTTCTGCGACTCCCTCTCATGTTCTGCAATTGCCCCGCGCGCGGAGCTCTCCCCTGGCCTGCACTCTCAGAGGCCGCCTTCTACCTCTCCAGCCTGGCTTCCAGGCTCCTCGGGGTCCTCCTTCTTCTCTGCCCTGCCCTGTGGTGGGCACTTCTCTGCCCAGCCAATCAGCACGTCCTTCCTGAGCGGCTCCTTGGTGATCTTCTCTTTCTACACCTCTCCATAGGAGAGCCCATCACCCCACTGCCTCACCTGTCACCTCCATGCAAGGGACGCAGTTGCTAGAAAAACTCAGGAGGTCTGTGAACAGAGGCCTACCATGTTTGGGAGGAGGTACCCCTCCGGTGGCAGGCTGGCACCTCTGCTCTCCTCCTTCCCCATCGTCCTCTCCTTTTCACAGCTGAACTACCTGGGGCCCCCTTTCAACGAGCCTGACTTCAATCCTCCTCGGTTGGGGGCCGAGACCCTGCCCAAGGCCACTGTCAACTTGGAAGTGTGGCGAAGCCTCAGTGACAAGCTGCGGCTGACCCAGAACTATGAGGCCTACAGCCACCTCCTGTGTTACTTGCGCGGCCTCAACCGGCAAGCTGCCACGGCCGAACTCCGGCGCAGCCTGGCCCATTTCTGCACCAGTCTCCAGGGCCTGCTGGGCAGTATTGCAGGTGTCATGGCAGCTCTCGGGTACCCACTGCCCCAGCCTCTGCCAGGGACTGAGCCAGCCTGGGCCCCTGGCCCTGCCCACAGTGACTTCCTCCAGAAGATGGATGACTTCTGGCTGCTGAAGGAGCTGCAGACCTGGCTGTGGCGTTCAGCCAAGGACTTCAACCGGCTTAAGAAGAAGATGCAGCCTCCGGCAGCTTCGGTCACCCTGCACTTGGAGGCCCACGGCTTCTGATTCCTGACCCTTAACTCCTCCCGGTCTCTGCCCCAGTCAGCTGGGTTTCCATTCTGGGGTGGAAAAAAACAAACAAACCTGTATACCAACATTTGTTGAGCCAGGAAACAGACAGTGGGAACTCTGTCCTCCTCTCCCGTGGGTGGGGAGTGTAACGCGATAAGCCCTGTCTCCTGACCAGCTCCTAGAGTCCTAGGGTCTGGGGAAAAGGGGAAGTGGGCGTTATCCTGTTTCCGCAGAGCATGAGGAAGTCCAATGGCTCAGGTGGGTATAAAGGTGCTCCCGCCTCCTGCTTCCTGCCTGCCACTTGCCAGGACCCACTCAGTTCCTCATGTGGCACTTGCAGAAGCACACCTGGAGGGCATGGGTGGGGGCCGCTGTAGCTTGTGCCTTTCTGGGGTAAAGGCCCCTGGCCTCCTCCCTCTCCTTGGATGGGTGTTGCTCCCCTACCCCAATAACTACATATCCAGTTCAGGAAATAAGGTGGCCAGTCTAAAGAAGGGTGTGACAGAAAGCAGAGGGGTAGGGTCTGTGCGGGAGGTGGTCTAGAAACCAGAAGATGTAATACTAAAGAGAGCAGGGCAGGGACAGACCAGACCCAGCAGTCGCCAAGGCCGTCGGTGGCACAGGGCGGAAAACAGAAGCCATGTGGAGCATCAGGACCTCGCCTTGAATTGTCTTGCCGGCATCTCGGTGCCTCCTCTCCACCCCTTTCCCAGGGTATCTGTGGCTGCCTGGGCTGGGGAGGGCAGCCACAGCCACAGGGTTTCCTGAAAGTTTACATTGCAGTAGCATTGTGGGGTGAAGGGGATGGCTCCCCAGGCCCTATCCCCAGCCCCCACCCACTCATGACTCTAAGTTTGTTGTATTAATATTTATTTATTTGGAGATTTATTTATTAGATGATATTTATTGCAGAATTTCTATTCTTGTATTAACAAATAAAATGCTTTCCCCAGAACTTGGACTCTGCCTGGCCTGACAGTCTTCCTGGGGCACATGTCTGGTGACCCTAGCCCTGCCTGCCAATTCCCATCGTTTCCTTATACCTAGAGGTGTACAGGGCTTGGGGTGCAGGCTCTTTCGGCTGGTCCTGGTGCACACGGGCTCCTGGAACCCATCCATCCCTTCGCCACACCTGAAGTGCCTCGGTCCTCCCGAAGCTGTGTGTATTACGTTTGCCAGTCTTCCTTGCCTCTGGACTGCTCTGCTGGTCCCCCAGGTCTGTCTGGCCTTGAACTTCTCCACTCGAGTTCAACCTACACACGGTGGGGGGAGCTGTTAGGCTCCTCTCGGACTCGTGCTAATCGCTAACCCCTGACATGCAGCCCCAAACTCCCCCGGGCTCCCATTAGTGGCTGCCTTCTCGGAGCCCTTGCCCACTCTTCTCCTAGGGAGGGTGGTGGACACTAGCCAAGTCGGTGTTCTTTGCTGTGGATCTGTTCTTTTCCCTCCAATGAAAACCCTGTTTGGAGGAAGAGAATGCTTATTGGATTGCAAGAGAATGGGATGGATGGGAGGCATAGTCTAAGCTCCAATATCATTTTATAGCCTGCTAGCTGGGTAGCCTTAGACAAAGTTTTCTGTCTTCAGTTTCCCCATCTGTAAAATGGGGATAACTAAATATGCTTATGCAATTCTTAGAAATATTAAAGGTACTTGGTGATAGCAGCAGCCATTGTAGTGATTACTGAGTAGTTGAAATGCATCCCTATGCCATGACATTCTAGCTGTGAACTACTGGATAAATTCATGGGTTAACTGCTCCCAGGAAACACATGGATATTTCACGAGAAGAGCCTCCTAAAAATAATACCTTAAGGAAGGAAGTAACAAATGGTGGTAGTGCCAGCCAGCTGACAGATACTTTAAAGACCTAATTACCTGCCCTTCACTCTGCTGGCTGGGTATACTGAAGCCAAAAGAAGACTCAGGCCCAACTCGGCTCCTGCCCTTGTGAAACTTGCAATCTACTTGGGAAGAAAGACCAGCTTCCCTGAAATGACGAGGTGTAGAAGCACAGTCATGTGATGTAGTGTGAAAGGCAAGTGCATGACCCCAAGAGGGTGAAAGGAGGGTGACCGTGGAGGAGCTGCTGACCGCCCACGGGCTAGCCAACCTCAGTGTCATGTCCTGGAGTCACCGGGCCCGGGTGGAACAGGCCCTGCTTCTATGGACTGAGACGCCTGTGCAGACACTCACAAGACTCCGCCTCTGCCTGAGACACTAGAAAGGGCATCGGGCAGGGCTTTCTCTACACACAGGAAAAAGCGCCCCGGCTTGTGATGCGGAAACATTACAGGGGCGAGGAGGAAGGCAGTAAGGAAAGCAAAGGTTCTCCCAGGAGTTCGCGAGGCTCCAGTCTTTCTCTTTAGTACCCCTTCCTCTCTTCCTTCTTTCCTTCTGTCTCTTCCTTCCCCTTCCTCCCTCTCCTCTTCTTCCTCTCCTTTCTCTCTCCCTCCTTTTCCTCCCCCATCTTTTTTCCCACTCTGGCATAGGCTGCCTTGAACTTGAAGTTCCGCCCTCACCCCGCAGTGCCGGGCTAACAGGCATACACCACCGTGCTCTGTCTGCTCTTCACCTCTCTGCTAGCACCCAGCTCAGCACTCCAGCCTAAAGGTGAATTCTGTAAGGTGGACAAAACAATTAAAAAAGGGAGCAGGACCATCTCCCAGAAATGCTAGGATGCCACGAGGCAGATTTGCTTAAATGGAGAAAGACCTAGGCGATGGGCCGGCGAGAGGGCTCAGTGGGTAAAGATGCTTGTGGCCAAGCCAAACAGTCTGAATTTTATCTCTGGAACCCACATGATGTTTTGAAAAAGAGAACCAATGAACATTAAGAAGGGTAGGAAGTCAAGCAGGCAGACGCATGCAAAAGTAAACCTAACACAGAGGGCTGCACCTAATGGGGTGAAGGGTCTAGGCCGTGGCACTTGGGAAGGGAGCAGTGCCTGAAGCGATTGATATATTTATAGCGCGGTCCAGCAAACGCTCATGCACTCTTTGAAAACAGCACAGGGTGGGATTCAAAACCATTATCAGAAGGTGGGAAGATTTTGGACAGGTGGAGGAGACAAGGGCAGGACGCAAGTGAGTCTCCTCAGGCAGACAGCGTTTTGAGGGCAGGCTCCAGGACTGCCTAGCCATACATCCAGACAGTGTTTTAGCGTGTTTCCTGACAGTCAAGTCCTTGGTAATTTGATGGAAACTGATATAAAGCCTGTCCAAAACAAGAGAGTTTTAGAAGCTGAGAGCTGATCAGCAGTCTCCTGCTCCAGAGAAACTGAGAGAAGGAAGTGGAGGTTTCTGCTGGCTGCTCTAGTTGGAAAGCAGGCTAAGCACGGCTTCCCTCAGTGCGGCAGCTGGGGTGGGGTCAGCCCTGCACCCACACAAACACATCCTGAAAGCCCCTCTCCCCAGTCTAAACGGGCATGTGGAGAGCGCCAGGTGGAGCTGAAGATGGGGCACAGAGGAGAGAGAAGAGCAGCTGCCCAGGGCTCAGTGGGGATGGAAGGGATACCCCACTCTATCCCTCTCTTTAACCCCACCCCTTCCTCAGGCCCTGCCACTCCCCCTGAGCAGGAGGTCAGTCCAGCTCGGGGTCCAGCTCGGGATTCCAGGCAGCCGGATGAACACCCCTGAAAACACACTAGGGCGGTTGGGAAAGTACAGGCGATTTGTTTGTTTCTGGATGTAGGGGGCTATGTAGACTAGGCTCACTTAAATTCACAGTGATCCTCCTGCTTCAGTGTCCTGAGGCTGGATGATAGGCATGTGCCACTGTGCCCACCACGTAAGAACCCTTGAAATAGCAGGTGAGAGGCAGACCTCAAACTGTGAGTCCAAGAAAGATACAGTGTGAAGAGCACAGGAGTGAATACATATTCTCAGTGTCCTGTCATCAAGGGAGGCTTATTGTTAGTCTGTTTTAAAGAGAAGAGATCGCCGGGCGGTGGTGGCGCACGCCTTTAATCCCAGCACTCGGGAGGCAGAGGCAGGCGGATCTCTGTGAGTTCGAGGCCAGCCTGGGCTACCAAGTGAGTCCAGGAAAGGCGCAAAGCTACACAAGAGAAACCCTGTCTTGAAAAAAAAAAAACCAAAAAAAAAAAAAAAAAAAAAAAAAAAAAAAAAAAAATAAAGAGAAGAGATCTAGCTGGGTGGTGGTGGTGGCGGCGGCGGCGGTGGTGGTGCACGCCTTTAATCCCAGCACTCGGGAGGCAGAGCCAGCCAGATCTCTGTGAGTTTGAGGCCAGCCTGGGCTACCAAGTGAGCTCCAGGAAAGGCGCCGCAAAGCTACGCAGAGAAACCCTGTCTTGAAAAACCAAAAAAAAAAAAAAAAAAAAAAAAAAAAAAGAGTTGTGCAGTGTTGTGCACGACTTTAATCTCAGCACTCAGGAGGCAGAGGCAGGTGGATCGCTGATTCAAAGGCCAGCCTTCGTTTACATAGTAAATTCAAAGTCAGCCTGGGCTACAAGAGACTGTCTTGAAAAACTAGAAAGAGAGAGAGAGACAGAGAGAGAGAGACAGAGAACTAAAGCTCTGAAATGTTCTCTCTGAACCTGTTCTCACCCGTGGCTACGTAAGCCCACACTAGCTTTCTGTACGTGGGATGCCAGCACTCCCCACAAGAAGCATCTCTTCCGGTCCACTCCCTGCTCTTGGTCCTTCTGCTGTCTACTCTGCTCGTAGTGTGTGGCACAACGGCTCACAACTGCTCCACAACCCCACCGCCAGTGCCCTGGGGTCCCTCATGTCCCGACTTTGACTTTGCCAATCCTGTCTTGCTGATCCTTAGTCTTGAAAAGTGCCCCCTCTTACTCTGCCCCCACCTCTTGCCTAGATGCACGGTCTCCAGAAGCCCTGTGTCCTTGGGGGGGGGAGCAGGAGGGGAGAAGAAAGGGGTGGACGCCCTCCTTGTCTCCAGAGAACACATATGTATTGGAAACCGCGCTGTCGTCTTAAGTGCTTGGAGATGCACCTGTGTCTGAGAAGATGCACGGGAGACAGAACCGGCACCTAGGAGAAGAGGCAGCTTCCTGGAGGCTAAGGGCCAGCACTGAGGAGGCTCTGGGTCGAGGCGACTCATCATAGCTCACCAGAGAATGACAAGCAGCCAGGACACAGGGACCCCTCAGCAGCGAGGGAACTCATCCAAGCACTTCTCTTACACAAACACATTCACCAGCTGCCATTGCCACAGCTACCCAAAATGGAGAAGGCAGAGGGCGGTCCTCTGTTCCCCCAGCCTCCAGCACAAAGGTCAGCGATTCAGGCCTGGCTGCATAGTCTGACGGTTGTTTCCTCTGAGTTCTCCCTTCTTCTCTGGAGCGGTAATTATCCCTGCCTTTGTCCTCTGGATTCTTGAGCTCCCTGACTCAGTCTGGTATCCAAATTCCCTAGTAGGAGGGGACAAAACCCTTGTAGCAGAGTAGAGTCAGAGGTAGTGAGGGATAATTGTGAGAGAGCTGTGGGTCTGGGTTCCAGTCCTTTTTATCTTAACCTCCAGGGTTCGTAGCCTGACTAGTTCAGAGATAACGTGGAGGTCCCTCCCCAACTTGCCTGACCTCTAGGACGTGGCTCTTAGGGACTAGCCAGGACCTCTTCCCTTCTGGACAAAGTCTGACACCTGGTGGCCATAGTGAGGAATGATCAGAAGGGTGCTTTTTCAAATCTTCCCAGAATTTCTTCTGAACTGTTGGTTGACCCAGGTGAAAGGGGAGCTGATCAGAGTGGGTATAGGAAATTCCTGGGTAGGGCAGAAAGGACACTAGAGGCCCAGGGAAGCCTTCCTATTCTCCAAGGTTCCCAACCTTTAAATCCATGAACCCCAGAACCTAGCAGGCTAGGGAGCTGTGTCTGAGAGGGTAGAGAGACTAGAAAGGGGCTGCTGAGGGGACGTGGCACATGGGAAAGAAAGGAAGGGAGGGATGAGGAAGAAGCTTTTGGGGTGTTCATCCGGCTGCCTGGAATCCCGAGCTGGACTGACCTCCTGCTCAGGGGGAGTGGCAGGGCCTGAGGAAGGGGTGGGGATAAAGAGAGGGATAGAGTGGGGTATCCCTTCTGTCCCCACTGAGCCCTGGGCAGCTGCTCTTCTCTCTCCTCTGTGCCCCATCTTCAGCTCCACCTGGCGCTCTCCACTTGCTGGTGGAGACTGGGGAGAGGGGCTTTCAGGATGTGTTTGTGTGGGTGCAGGGCTGACCCCACCCCAGCTGCCGCACTGAGGGAAGCCGTGCCTAACCTGCTTCCCAACTGCAGCAGCCAGCAGTGAGTCTCAGCCCCAGAAGGGCGCTGGCCTCCTCTGTTCACATTATTTGTTTTCCTCGTCTCCCCAGGACTTTGACCTTGGACATGACAAGGTTTTAGGTATTTTCCAAGGTGCAAGAGTTAACTGCTACTAGTTCCATCACTGGCTTAGGGGGGGTCAGTGCTGACCAAGGATACTTTGCATACAATTCAGAACTGAGCCCTAACTCAGACTACCAACCTGGTCTCCAATCTGAGAACTGAACAGCAGTTTGGTGGATGGGCCCGGGAAGCTGCCTGTGTCGGGTAAGGTGTTCCAGGGAGGAGAAAAGGATGAGATTAGGAAAGAATGGAGGGAAACATCCAAAGATAGAAGGCCAAGGGCTAGTCATTTCCCCAGACACCTCAGAGAACCATCTGATGCTGAGCAGGCCAGGATGGTCTCAGTGCTGACTGGGAGAAAGAGCATGCTTCCTAGGGAGAGCTGCCTCACCCCGGGCCAGAAGGCCTGTCCTAGGGTCCCTGCATTCAGGTAAACACTTTGGACCTCTCTCTGGGGCTGAGGGAAGCTAAAGCCCATGGGAGATATCTTTCCAGACAATGTGGGAGAGGCTAGCTGGGTCTGCGCCAGGCAGAGCTGGGAGGGGAAGCAGGTAGGGATGGCCCTCCACAGAGCAGGTTGGGGTGTCAGGGGCCGCCAAAGGAGAGAGGGGAATGGGCCCAGACACAGTGGGAGCTGCTGTGGCCGCCCAGCGGCACACCCCATTTCACGCTCCCTGGGCGGTGGCAGGCCCCACGGCTATCAGCTTTCAGGGGTGGGAGGGACCAGGAATGAGGAGGGGTCTGCCCCACCCATGGTTCCCTGCTCCCTCAGGGCTTTGTGGACTCAGGAAGTGGGTGCCACATACCTTTGGGAACGGTCCCAGAGTCCCTTTCTGAGGCCCTTTTAGGGAGGAGTGGTCAGTCCCACAGAGCCTAGGAGCTAGCCCACTAGAGAGCACTCAGCCTGACCAGACCTAACACCTATGCCCTTCCCTTCCTGGTAGAGAATCCTCCGGTCACCCTCCCCAACTCTGCAGGGTACCTTCTCACTGGGTGTGGGCCCCACTTGTCCAAGAGACAGATGAGGGGATCAGACCTGGGCCAATTCAAACAATGGGGCAGAGACGGGCCTTCCAGGTCTTTGCAGCTTGCCTACAGTCCCTCCTCCTCAAGAAGCTGATGGGGAAGGCCAGGCCAGGGGAGGCCCCTGGAGACAGAGCCTTCTCCTCTCCACTGGTGGGCTCCTCGCTAGAGATCTTCTTCTCTGTTGCCACACACATGAGAGGCCCAGTGCTTGCCAAGCCAGATCTCAGAGCTTCAGAGAAGGGGGGCACGGGCCTCCAAGGAGCCATCATTAGACCTTGCGCCCCTGGAAGGAAGAGCTGGATGGGATCTCCAGAGGGTGATTAGTGCTGGGTCAATCCAGTGCTGGTTCCCAGACTCCCACTGGCCAGCACTTTCACCCGCTGCCAGGAAGTTGGTGAGGGGGAGGTGGCAGTCAGGGTGAGTCAGCGATGAGAGGAACCCCAAGACAAAGGTCATGGGTGGAGAATTGAGAGACACTGTTTACAGCAGTCCACCTCCTGGAGGCCTTCTCCCCATGCCTACCATCCTCCTCTAGCTCTGAGGAGTTTTTTTCTTCTGCTCTCCCATCCAGGACTGACAATTGGATGCCCCTCTACCCTGCAAGCCTGTGAGCTTCTGGAGCACAGGGAGGGTAGTTACACAGGATTACTAAGAACCCTGATCACAATTGACCTACACCCTCTTGCAAAACTCTTCTCTTTTTCTTTTTTTGGTTTTGTTTTTCAAGACAGGGTTTCTCTGTGTAGTTTTGGTGCCTGTCCTGGATCTCGATCTGTAGACCAGGCTGGCCTTGAACTCACAGAGATCCGCCTGGCTTTGCCTCCCAAGTGCTGGGATTAAAGGAGTGAGCCACTGCTGCCTGGCGCAAAACTCTTCTGATGTCTATTTTGTGTTAGTATGTGGGAAACACTTAGGACAGCACTTGGTACATGGCAAGTCCAATATGAGGGTAAGGTTTATGATATTATTTTCTGCCCATATACACATTCGTAAGAAACAGAGCAGGTCTGTCAATTAAGAACTGGGGATCTATGCCGGGTGGTGGCGGCGGCGGCGGCGGCAGCGGTGGCACACACCTTTAATCCCAGCACTCGGGAGGCAGAGGCAGGCGGATCTCTGAGAGGCAGTCTGTGAGTTTGAGGCCAGTCTGGTCTACAGAGTAAGTTCCAGGACTGCCGGAGCTACACAGAGAAACCTTGCCTCGAAAAACCAAAAAGGAAAAAAAAAAAAAAAAAACAGCCTGGGGATCTGAACCCATGGGACTAGACTTCTGGCGACCTGCTTGGAATGGAATCTTCCTGACTAGCAAAGTGGACAGCGGCAGGCTGTCGGGCCTGACAGTGGTCACAGCAACCGCATGCCTGGGCTGGGTGGACAGTGTCTCTGCCAGCAGACTGTGAGAAAGGAGCCTTCTGAGGCCCTGGGCTTCTCCAGCCAGGTCTCCTGGGGCCGGTAGGAGCAGGGAAGGGCCCGGATTAGTCCAAACTCTCTTTGGACCTACAGAGATCTGATCCCACAACGCTCTGGGGCCAACCAGCAGGAGTAAAGGGTTCCAGCCGGGCTCAGGGGACTTACAAACTGGCCACGGGGATTAGTGAGGCTGAAAAGAACATTTGCCTAGGAAGGAAAAACGGGAAGTGAGAGGCCGAGGATAACTCTCTATATGTCCCTGGGGACCCGAGTGGACCAATGAGGGACCAGGGGAGGTGGTGAAGTCTGGGGCATCTTGACAGGTCCTTGGTTCCGCCTAAGCGCTCCTCGCCGCGAACGCAGCAGCAGCTGCCCCGCCCCCTGCCCTCTGCCAACTGCCATTGGCTAGAGGTAGGGCCCCGCCCCACAAAGGCCGCTTGCCATTTGCTTAGGTCTCTGATGTTTGCGTGCTTGTGGGGGCGGAAGACAGGCGTCATTCTCTGGAACCTAGGGACTTCCTCTCTCTGCTTGTCTGGGTCAACTTGTCTGTCCATCGCTGGCCCATCTCTCTCTGGCCCTCTCTCACTCTCAGCAGCTGTCTCTCACAGGCCCGCTGCCCTGCCTTTTCTTTCCCGCTGTTGCCTCCTGCTCCGCCTGCCTGGGTGGCCGCCATGGGCCGGAAGCGGCTCATCACTGACTCCTACCCTGTTGTGAAGAAGAGGGAGGGGCCCCCTGGGCACTGCAAGGGGGAGCTGGCACCAGAGCTAGGTCTCTGAAATGTGGGAGTGGCAGGAAGAGTGGACAAGCAAAGACCAGAAAGGACTCGTGTGTGTGTGTGTGTGTGTGTGTGTGTGTGTGTGTGTGTGTGTGTGTGTGTGTCGGCTAGTAGGGGAAGCTGGCATGTCTCGCACTTCCGATGAGCTGACTGGCTGCAGGATGGCAAAGGCAGATGAGTGAGGATATGGCCAGGACACAGTGGCACAGCTGTAATTCCAGGGTAGGGCAAAGGCCTGGATGGCCCTGAGGAGCCCCATGTTATTGCAGGGGAAGACACGCAGTCCCTCAGCCAGGAGGACGCAGAGCTGGAGTTGCTGAGGCAGTTTGACCTGGCCTGGCAGTATGGGCCTTGCACAGGTGAGAGCCCCACCTCCAGCCCATCAGGTACATCTCTGAACCAGATCTGTCATCAATGTGTCTCAGAAATAGTCCAAGGACCTGCCCAACTCTTGGACACTGTCTCCTGAGACTGACATGTGTGGTGCTCAAGAAACGGCCCTCTGTATTCTCTCGCCTGAACTCTTCTGCCCATGCTGAATCTTCTTTCTGCCCTGGCAGGTATCACACGGCTTCAACGCTGGCATCGGGCAGAGCAGATGGGCTTGAAGCCCCCCCTAGAGGTGCACCAGGTGCTGAAGACACACCCTGAAGACCCCCGCTTCCAACGCAGGTCAGGACAGACTGGTCAGCTTTCAGGGGAACCAGGGCCTTCTCCAGGAGCTACCACCCCTGCGTAGGGGCTGCCCTGACTAGGAGACAGGGTACAGACCTAGGGGTCCCTCCTGACAAGCAAGAAGCGTCTTCCAGGTGCCTGGCTCCAGATAGACCCCTTTAGTGATCCTTACCTTATGAGCTAATGGTGGGGGAAGAGTATATACAGGGCCATGGGCCTATCTGTGAGTACCGAGGGGTTCGGCAAAGCCGCAGAACCAGAGGCAGTAGTTAGGAACTGCTGAGGTCTATCAGGGACCAGAACTGACTCTGCTCTGCATTCCTCCTCCCACCCTGTCATCCACAGCCTCTGGCATCTCTACCCGCTCTGAAGTACCACCTAGGTTGTCCTTCCCTTAACACCTCCTAGCCACCAAGAACTTCAGGAGAGAATCCATGGCCGGTAGATGCTGCTCAGCTCAGCTCAGCTCTGGAGAAACACCAGGCTGACTGTGGAGGTCTCCCTGGTTCAGCCTCTCATCTGTCTAAGCAACAAGCCCCTGATGCTCCCGAGAACCTGTGTAACTGGAGCCAAACACCTCCAGAGCCCAATCATGACCACCAGATGCTTGCCACACTCTCTGACCTGTGGTGTGGTAAATCCAGCACAGCCTGGCACAAAGCCAGATGTTGGCAGATGAGAATCAAGGAATTCACTGATGCTTACAATAAAGTATATTGAGCCTGAAATCCTGATCTTTAGTCCCTTACTATGGCTCTACTCTGCCCAGCAGCTCCCAAACTGTAAGCGGGCAGGAGAGTCAGCTCTAGGCTTTTGTGATGCCTGCTTTTTTGTTTGTTTGTTTGGTTGGTTTGGTTTGGTTTGGTTTTCAAGACAAGGTTTCTCTGTGTGGTCCCGACTGTCCTGGAAGCTCTCTGTAGACCAGGTCGGTCTCGAACTCTGCCTCTGCCTCCTGAGTGCTGGGAGAAAAGGCGTGTGTCACCACACCACCAGGCTTCCATATCTGTCTTTCTAAGGCAGTCTTTTCAAGAGCTGAGCAGCCTCAGTGTCCCCTGGTAATACTTAGAAAAGCACTCTGAGTCACGTTCCCTGACAAGACAGCAAAAAACCTGCCTGACGTGCCCAGCTTATGAGCAGCTATTAAGTTCCTGGCACCATAGCTCTCCATGGGGTGTTACTACCACTGAAACGTAACAAAACGAGCATGGAAATTAGTTCCATGTCTTGTGGTGGTCAACGTTAAGTAGATCAGGGTGAGGGGTCTGTAGGGCGTCAGAGAATGCAGAGGTGACATTTGGGAGGAGGTGGACAGGAAGGGCCCCATGGCGTTGGAGAAGAGACACGAAGGAGGGTGGCGAAGGCTCGTACCTGTGTAAGTGTTCCAGACAGAAGGGATGACGGGAAGGAAGGCTCAGCGGCAGAAACGTTTCCAGCCTATCCACATGGGGGACGGGGAGACAGCCGGGAGTGAGGCCAGACAGGGAGCAGGCCAGTCCCACGGGCACTGCAGACCGTGATAAGAAATGTGGACTTTACAGGGAGCGAGAGGAGACACTAGGGTGGCTCTACGGAATGACACCACTGAACCTATGTTTTGAAAATATGACTGCAGCTGTGGGTGGAAACAGTCTGTGGAGCTGGGGAAGCAGGCAGGTGGGGAAAGCCTTCTGCTCAGCAGACTAATGAAGGCTGTCTGGAAAGGGGACAGTGATGTGATTGGAGCAGGGTGGGGAGATGGAGCTGGCAAGAAGGGGCCAGATTTGATTTTGAGGGGACAACTGACCACTAGGGGTTGCTGATCTTGACTGGATTTGAGGGACTGGAGCCAAGAATAACTCCCCAGGGTTTGGCTTGAGTGACTAGAAGACCAGATATCCCGTAGTAGATAGGGAGGACTGTGGCAGGGAGCACTGTGATAGGGAGGACTCTGGGGAGAGGAGAGCAGGAAGGGAACCGAGACATTTTGGCTTTGGGGGAGTGCTGTGGGTGGAACCTGGGGTCTTGCCTATAATAGGCAAGTGCTCTATGACTGAGCTACACCCCCAGTCAATATGTTACATTTGAAGTGTTTGCAACGCATCCCAGTGAAGATGGGGTGTAGGCAGAAGATACGGTAAATCTGGAAGTCTGGAGAGGTCTGAGATTTGAGATCTAACTCTGGGGAACTTTCAGATGGCATTTAAGGTCACAAGAATGAGCTGGGCACAGTGGTGCTCATGGTAACCCCAACACTCTAGAACCTGATTCAGGACTGAAATTTCAAAGCCATCTGACCTTTCTCCAAAAACTCAAGAGCTGCGTGAGTTCAAGGTCACGTGGTTTATGTAGAGACTAACAGGACAGTTAGGACTACATGGACAGACTCTAAAAAGTCTAAAGAAAAATCCACCAGTCAATCAGTCTAACAATATATTAAGCATATAGAGAGCCGGGTGGTGGTGATACACACCTTTAATCCCAGGACTCAGGAGGCAGAGGCAGGAGGATTTCTATGAGTTCCAGGCCAGAGTGAGTTCCAGAACAGCCAAGGCTACACAGTGAAACGCTATCTCTTGGTGGGGGGGGAAGGGAGGGGTATAGAGAGAAGAGGGATCCACAGACAGCCCAGCCCCCACACTTAGGCCAAAGAATGGGAGAATAAAGCAGAGGAGATGGGGTGGGAGGAGCCTGTGAAGCCACAGGAGACCGGAACAGCAGCGGGGGCGGAGGGGCTTGAGAGTCTCCGCAGAGGGTCTCAGCCTTTAGCTGTTCCCAGGAAGCTGGGAAAATGCGATCTGAGAGGGTCCTGCTGGATTCAGGCTCACAGAGGTCCCTGGACACTGGTAAGAACAGCTCTGTGGTGTGCTGGCAAGAGGCTGCCTGGAGAGCTGGACACAGGGAGCTTGTCGGTTTGGGTTTGTTTGGAAAGGGGGAAAGATTCACTGTGGCTCATGGCTAAAGTCAGTATCATGCTGGGGAAAGGAGAGCGGCAGGAGTGGCTTCTGGCTCCACCAGAGGACTATGAGGAAGAAAGATCTGGGGTGCCCACAGATTCCATGCCAGCCTCCTTTCCAATGTTAGTGTGTGCTGCCCACGTGAGCACATGGCAGTTCTTTGAGGAACACTCTCCTGTGAGTGGAGACTGGCGTGGGGGCTAGAACGCGGACGAGATCAAAGGAACAGTTTGCTTTTGTCCTTTGTTTTAGATGGAGTCTCACAGCAGCTTAATTACACAGTATATACAATCAGGAGTGGCGCCCGCCCCACGGTGGGATGTGTGCAGTTGTGTGAGTGAGGTCAGCGTTAGGGAGGGAAGTCTGGAAACTCTAGGTGAACCTGCTGTGAACATGCAGTCTGGGTGGAGGAGGGGTGCCGTGAGGGAGGGGGATACTGGAGGAGCAGATGCCCCCTGAGAGCCTGGCACCGCCAGCAGGGTGGCAGGTCTGCCAAGTGCTTACTCTTTCCTGCCGGCTCAACACTTCATGCGTGTGACCAGCCGAGGCCCGAGGGCAGCCTCATTAGCCGAGTATTGTCTGTGCTTGACAGATAAAGAAACTGAGGCTGAGAGGGAAAATGCTCTGCACAGTCAGCAAACAGCAAAGCTAGCCTTCACAGCTGCCCCACCAGGCTAGCCAAACACCTGCACTCCAGATGTTTAGGATGGACTTGATGAGATAAGGCCTACATCTGGGGACAATTAAAAAACAAACAAACAAACAAAAAACTCGTGTAATACGAGCATTGCCCCCAGGCAACCTAGGAGTCTGAAGACATAGAGGTGCCCGTTCCCAGGAAGCAGAGCGTCTGGGGTAGGGGCCTAGAGCGACCATCCTGCAGAAGCCTCCAGTGCAGATGACGCCTCCTGCTGGGCTGGAGTTACCCTGCTTACCCTCTTATGTCCGAGTCTTTGGGCTCACAGAGTCCCTGCCTCTTAAACCATCCACTGCAGCACCGACGCAGTCTCTGAGTATTCTCAGGAGTTCTGTGTTTTGTCTTTTTTTTTTTTTTGGGGGGGGGAGGAGGAAGAAAGAGTTTCTCTGTGTAGCTTTGGAGGTTTTGTCTTTTTTAAATCTGCCAATTTTTAATCTGTACACCTTTAATCCCAGCACTCAGGAGGCAGAGGCAGGTGTATCTCTGTGAGTTCGAGGCCAGCCTGATCTACAGAGTGAGTTACAGGATAACAAAGGCTAAACAGAGAAACTCTGTCTCAAAAAACCAAAATGAATGAATGAATGAATGAATGAATGAATGAATGAATAAACAAAATCAGCCAGTTTTATATTTGACTCTAGACTCCAATGATATGTCTGAAATAGTTGTTTTAACATAAGAATAAATGAACCCTTCAGGAAAATGTGTTCGTGTGGCCTAAGGCTGGTTTCATAAGCCTCTGACATCTGTCACAGTCTAGGTCAGTCTGAGCAGCACTATGTGACAGTAGATAAGTACTCACCTGGAGGAAATGAGAGGTATCAGTGTTAACATTCTGACCCGCCCCTTGACGCCATCCTGCATCCTGACGTAACAGCCTCCTTTTAAGGAAAAACTCCTCCCCTTCCTCTCTCTTTTCTGCTTTTTCCTCCCACGAGGTGTGCACCCTTGACCTCTCTCTCTTCTCTCTTTCCTATCTTTCCCTTCATCTCTCTATTATAATAAACTCTCCATGTGGATGCAGCGTCTGGGATGTGCATGCCCGCATGGCATGCATCTGCCCAGCATGTTTCCTGCACAGGCAGGATACCCTCAGCCCCCCCCCCCCCCCCCGCCGCAATAATTCCTAACACCAAGTCCTTGAAGGGTGAGCTAGGGCTGGCAAGCAGAGAATGGCATCATTCTGGGCTGAGCAAACGGAAAGGTGTGTGTGGGGGGGCATTCAGTGGCTTTTGTGAACTTGATGAAAGGGGTTCGCACCCTGATAGGCCTCTCCGCTGACACAGCAATCCCAGTCAGACCGAATTAGAAAAAGCCCTGGTTTAATGGGTAAAGTGTTCCCAGGTGATTCTCCAGCACACCCCACACCCCCGAGAAACGGGGATGAGAGACCAGAAAAACACCTGTCTGTTTTCTGGGGTGCAGCTTTTATACCCTGTGGGAGTGGTCTTGAGCATCTCTGGAGGAGGAGCTGTGTTTGGCGGGCTTTGAGGGGGCGGGTTTGGGGAAAGAGATGGGGGAGGGGAGCTGAGGTGGATCTTCCACTAGAACATTCCAGACTCTTTGGGTATATGGATGCCAGGGTAGCAGGGGTTGAGGTGGAGCTCCCACCCAAACATTCCAGAGTCTTTGGGTATAGAGACACCGGTTCAAGTTGGCTACTTCCTCTGGGCATAGGGCGATGTGGGGAAGTGGGGAGTCGGGCGTTCATGGGCTCACCTTCATCAGGTGTGAGTGAAGGAGCATCTGGTTAATTGTCATCCTGGAGACCTCAGGCACCTGTTTTTGAGTTCAAAAGGAAGTTTGGTAAGCTGTTGTTTGATGAGTCCATTGGCCTTCTCAACCTTTCCCGAGGACTGTGATCGATAGGGAATGTGGAGTTGCCAAGAGATGTTGAGACACTGCCAATCCTCGCCGAGTTGGTGTCCTCAAAGCTGGTGCAGAGGCTGACGTATCTGGAGGGCCCCTGTGATTGGACCTGTGAAATACTCAGGAGAGAGTGCTGTGGCCAAGAGTGTGGGTCATCAAGGTGACCTGCAGCGTCACCCTAGGCCTGAAGAGGGCAATGGGAGTCACCAAATCTAAGCCACGTCAGTCCTCCGCCAGGCTTAGAAGTTCAAAGGCCAGAAGAGTCTCTGTTGCCAATGTTGTTGAGGCTGGACATCCTTGGCATGGCATAGAGGACAAGCCCACATGGGGGCATCCCGATTTCCAGTGCCCAGGCTGTTGTCAGACAGAGCATGGCCTCCTGGGCGGCTGGGGGTCAGGGCAATACTGTGACCAGTGTGTCTGCGTGCTGCAACTTGGGCTGAGTTCTGGCAGGATGGAGCCTCGTGGTGAACGTCCCTTGTCCCCCTTAGGGGGGCCCTGGTGGCCTCAGGGCACTGCTAAGGCTTGGGCTTGGAGCATCACCTTCTGCTGCAGCCTTGTCTGTCAGGCTGACTCGGCTCTCTCTTCTCGAGCCTTAAAAACTTTAAAAGCCATTTTCATGAATTTCTGTAGGGGAGTTTGGGGACCCTCCCCAGCCTTTTTAAATTTCTTGATAATATCTGATGCTGACGAGAAATGAAATGGGTGGGAAGGCAGAGACCGAGTATGAGAAGAAACCGGGGAAAATTCGGGGGTGTTAGGCCAGTGTGTAAAAGGGAACCAAGATGTCGGTTGAGGCATTGGAAGTTGGGGAAGCAGGGGGGAGGGGAGGACAGGAAGGAGGTAAGGAGGAGGAATCTGGTCTTCAATTTGTGGCCCCATTGGAGGGGGTTGGGTAGGTAGAGTTCAGGGGAAGTGGGGGAGGGGCCAGTGTCCCTGGCAGCAAGGTCAGAGTGAAATTTTCAGGATCCCAGTTCCCAGATAGGCGGGAATCTAGAGGCACCATGACCCTAGCCAACAAGACCAGTGCTGTGGGACATTGGCCTTTGCGGGGAGGGTGGGAATGCAGAACCCAAAAACTGTGGACATAGGGCAGTTCTGTCCAATTATCTCCAAGCCGAGAAAAAATTTTCAAGATCACAAAGGATGGGAAATTCTGAAGTTTTCTCAGGAGGTCACCTTGACTGATAATTGAGAGCATACTGTGGCCAGGCCTTAGTGCTCAGCGAAATCAAGCGTTCAGGACAGATGGTATTAGATAGCCCCAATTTGAATAGATTTTGTAAGACAGCCCAGGGGCATTTGGAGATCTGGCTTCAAATTGCATGTGCCCATTTCACAAGTCTATCCCGGGAACCCAAAGCCTAGCAAAATGCATCCACTGTGGTAGGCCTTGGGTCTAAAAATGGGGGTGGGGCGGGGTGGAAAATTCCCTTCAACAGAACGTCTTCTGGAGAAGGGGTCCCACAGAACAAAGGCAGCCCTTTGTTCCGGAACGGGTCAGGGGCCTGGCATGGCCGCATCTTTGGCAGGACTCCCCAAAAAATCAGAGGCCCTCCTAGGCAAGGACTTGGAAAGGACAGCTTTACCCAGCTGAGAGCCAATCTTAGTCTGGCAGAGAGCAGGTGTCGGGGAGAGGGGTGTTTTCCCATGATGTGGCCCTGGGCTGGTGGGGGAAAATCCACCCCCCTCGGTGGAACCTCCAGATGAAAGGTTTTTGCATCCTGATAGGCCTCCCTGCTGACACAGCAATCCACGTGGGACCAAATCAGACCGAATTAGAAAAAGCCCTGGTTTAATGGGTAAAGCATTCCTGGGTGATTCTCTAGCCCCCCCCCCCCCCCGAGAGGAAATGGGACAAGAGACCAGAAAACTACATGTCTAGTTTCTGGGATGCAGCTTTTATACCCTGTGGGAGTGGTCTTGAGCATCTCTGGGGGAGGAGCTGTGTTTGGCAGGCTTTGAGGGGATGGGTTTGGGGAAAGAGATGGGGGAGGGCAGTTGAGGTGGATCTTCCACTAGAACATTCCAGACTCTTGGGGTATATGGATGCCAGGGTGCCAGGGGCTGAGGTGGAGCTCCCACCAGAACCTTGATACAGAGTAGAGTCATCTGAGAAGAAGGAACCTCAGCTGAGAAAATGTCCCCATCAGATTGGCTGTGGGCAATCCCATAGGGGTACTTTCTTGATTCATGATGGATGCGGATGAGCTCAGCTCAAGGTAGGGGATGCCATCCTGGAAGAGTGGTCCTGAGAACTCAAACTGAGCAAGTCAGCAGGACCAAGCCAGTAAGGTGCACTTCTCCATGGCTTCTGCTTGAGTTCCTGCCTCCAGGTTCCTGCCTTGCTTGAGTTCCTGCCGTGACTTCCTCAGTGGTAGACTGTTACCTGAAGTATAAGATGGAATGAACCCTTTCCTCCTCTAGTTACTTTTGGTCATGGTTTTTATCACAGCAGTAAAAATTGAACTAACAGGGGTACGTATGGTGTGTGCAGAGGTATGCACATGTAGCACACGCTCTGGGAGTGGCGATACGATCAAAAGCTAGCATCTCGCGGGACCAGAGAGATGGCTAAGCAGGTTAAGAGTACTTGTTCTTGCAGAAGAGCTGGTTTTGGTTCCTAGCACCCACATGGCCGCTCACAACCACTCATAACCCTAGTTCCGGGGACTCTGACACCCTCTTCTGGTCTCTGGGGCACCAGGCACACACGTGGTACACATGCACACACACAGGCCTAACATAAAACAACACTAAAAAAAAAAAAAAAAAAAAAAAAAAAAAACCCAGCAGATGTGCTTGTGCTCTGTGCTCAGCACTGCTCTGTGGACATTTTCTCTCACAGCTGCTTTACACACAGCTATCACATTTCTTATACAGTTATTTTAAAGAGGATGCTCAGGCAGAGAGAGGTGAAATAGTTGCTCTGGGCAACACAGCATATGAGGTTTGATCCCAGAGTTCATCTCCAAGCTTGTACTCTTTGTCCTGTGTGATAATGCCAATGAGGCAGGCTCGGGCCAAGAGAGGGCTCTTGAGCTGAAAATTATCTCAGGTAATGAAGGTACCTGAGGTTTCTGGGTAGAAGAGACAAGATCAAGAGAGCCATCCTAAACAGTCTGTCTGACCTTATTTTTTTTTTTTAAATAGACATACTGAAACCAAGATTTTTAAATTTTTTTTAAAGATTTACTTATTTACTATGTATACAGTATTATGCCTGCAGGCCAGAAGAGGGCACCAGACCTCATTACAGATGGTTATGAGCCACCATGTGGTTGCTGGGAATTGAACTCAGGACCTCTGGAAGAACAACCAGTGCTCTTAACCCCTGAGCCACCTCTCCAGCCCCTATCTGACCTTATATGAAAGAATGAAAGAAAGATTGTCACCCAGCATGGTGGCACACACCTTTAGCCCCAGCATTCAGGAGAGAGAGGTAGGCAGATCTCTGAGTTCGAGGCTGGCCTGATCTATATAGCAAGCTACAGGATAGCTGGGACTACATAGAGAGACCCTGTCTCAAAAAACAAACAAACGGGCTGGAGAGATGGCTCAGCAGTTAAGAACACTGGCTGCTCTTCCAGAGGTCCTGAGTTCAATTCCCAGCAACCACATGGTGGCTCACAACCATCTATAATGAGATCTGATGCCCTCTTCTGGCCTGCAGGCATACATGCGGGCAGAACACTGTATACATAATAAATAGATTAAAAAAACAAAACAAAACAAACAAACAAAATTGGGGGGGGGGGTCTTGGAGCAGGGAGTAGTACTGCAGGGAGAAAGACCGAGTAGGAAGCTACTGAGTACTCGAGTCATGGTGTACTAAAACCTTGGATTAACAGGGACAGTGTGAGGGCAAAGACTGTTGTGAAGGAAGTTGGCAAAGACGAGTATTTGGGAATGGCAGATCAGGAGGCTCCAGATCTGACTCAGGGCCTGGGTTTGGGTGGCTGAAAGAGCACTGATGCCGGGAGCAGAAAAGAGAGCTGGGCCAGGAGACAGGCTCCATTTCACACGCGGGCACCTGAGATGATGCTAGGTATCCAGATGGGAATTTTGGTAGTCGATGTAAACAGAGTTCAAGTCCAGAAGAGAGGACTGGGGAGGAGATGACGTACAGAGACAGAGAGACTCATGTGCACAGAAGTGACCATTGATCCCAAGAGTATGGGTAAATCTGTTGAGAGGAAAGAGACAGGAGAATTCTCTTCAGAAGGTGAAAGAACAAAGTTACATGCTCAACTATGTTCATAGCAGCACTATTCATTCGTAATAGCCAGAACCTGGAAACAACCTAGATGCCCGTCAACTGAAGAATGGGTTAAGGAAGTATGGTACATAAACACAATGGAGTACTACACAGCAGAGAAAAACAATGACAGTATGAAATTTGCAGGCAAATGAATGGAACTAGAAAATACCATCCTGAGTGAGGTAACCCAAACCCAGAAGGACAAACATGGTATGTACTCACTCATAAGTGGATACTAGATATAAAGCAAAGAACAATCAGACCACAACCCACAGAACCAGGGAGGCTACCTACCAGGGGGGACCCTAGGATGACTGTGGCTTATAATAAGTTTTGGTTTGGCTCAATCACTGGGCAAGCTTCAGTGAAACATTTCACTATTAGGATAAGAATTTGTACTGTATCAAGCTGATAATAAAAAATAAATAAAAATAAAAAATAAAAAAAGGTGAAAGAAGATGCAGCCAACCAGAGGGGAAAGTCTCAGAATGGCAGACAGGACCAGTGAGATGCGATGTCGTCACCAAGGCTGACAAGGCAGTCAGCTGCAGTCATCTAGACGGTGCTGTTAGGAAGAACATTCGGAGACAAATCCCAGACTCCATCTCCGCATTTCCCCTCCTGTCTTCTTGTTTTGTGGGCTTCCTCAATGTCATGGCAATGACGAGGACCACAGTGACTCATTCTCACGGATTCAGGTGTGGCAGCTTTCATCCACCCTCAGACCATGCTGCCAGCCAGAGCAAGCTTGACGGGAGGACCCACAGAGGCGCCTGAGTACTAGACAGATGAGCCCACAGCGGGCCTCAGGTGATTGGAGACCATGGGCTAGCTCAGTCCTAGGTCCTTCTTGGGCCCAAGTTTGGCTCCTTGTAACTTGAAGGAAAAGGCCTCCGACTCCAGCTTTGAGGCTACCTCTGACACCACACTACGGGCTACTGATGCTTCTGCTCTCGCTAGTTCTACACCTGCCTGCACTTGCTTCTCTCTGTAAAGCCTTGCCTAAGGTGAGCTGAGATCCCTCCTGTTCTCTGTGGTGGTCTGCTTGTATTTTTTTGTTTTGTTTGTTTTTTTGAGACAGGGTTTCTCTGTGTAGTTTTCTTGGTGTCTGACGCTCTGTAGCCCAGGCTGGCCTCGAACTCACAGAGATCCTCCTGTCTCTGCCTCCCGAGAGCTGGAATCAAAGGCATGTGTCACCACCTCCCGGCTTGTCTGTCTGTATTTGTTACGGCATGTCACATTAGCACAACAATCCATGCATCGTCCTCACTACTACCGGGGATTTGATCTTTGCCTCCCTACAGCAGGGTCAGCTCTATGGCTGACAAGCCTCCCACTTCATGTTCACATCTGGTTTTGGTCTACGTGTCCCACCCAGCCTGTCAAATCATTTACAGTGTGAAGGCTGCTCCTAAGCTTTAGTGAAACCCCAGCTCTACCTCAATCACCCCTCTGTCAAGTTCAGAAGCAGGCGCTTTCCTGTTTCCGAGCCTTGGCCTCCAGTGACCAGCCGACCGAGTGCGGCTTATCCAGGTCCACTGAGGGATGGAGTAGAGACAATCATGTCGGGGACAGTTGCCACTGTCTAGCTTTCTCCCTGTGCTCCTAGGTCACCAGCCAGGCTCCTGCCAACTCAGCCCCACACTGATGAAGTGCAAGTCCATCCAACCCCAAAGGTATTTGTCTGACATCCTTCGTTGAAATCACAAATGCAGCTGTCCCTTTCCGTCTCTGTCTGGAAACCAACCCTGCAGGTCCACTCACAGGTGTGAAGTGACGTGTCTAAGGTTATTATTGACTGTAACACTCATAAACAGCTTAAAACCAGTGGGGCCGCCGGGCGCACGCCTTTAATCCCAGCACTCGGGAAGCAGAGCCAGGCGGATCTCTGTGAGTTGAGGCAGCCTGGCCACAAGTGAGTCCAGGAAAGGCGCAAAGCTACACAGAGAAACCCTGTCTCGAAAAAAAAAAAACAAAAAAAAAAAAAAAAAAAAAAAAAAAAAAAAAAAAACAGTGGGGCCTGGGAGAGTTTTATAACTGATGGGTATAAAACTGCAGAAGTTCCAGACTTCTTCAAAAACTGGCTTATTTGACTTAATTCTAAGATGTACAGTGAAGTAAGAAAAAAGATTTGCAGAAAAGTATGCATTTGAGCAAAAATATGTATGCATAAGGCTGAACGTGTAGCTCAGTAGAAAAATGTGTGTTTTGTATATGGAAGATCCTGGGTGTGATCCCAGCAACACACACATACAATTTGTTTTATGCACACAGTACCTCTAAAAAGGCAGCCAAGAAGCTGATGCCATTAGGACTGCAGGATAGCTCAGAGGTAAAGGCGCTTACCACCAGACCTGATGATCTGAGTTTGATCCTCATGATACACACAGTGGGAGGAGATAACTAACTCTCTCAAATTGTCCTCTGACCTCCACACGTGCTCCATGGCTTGTGCCCACTCCCATAAAAACAAATAAATATAATTTAAAACAAAAAAATGTATACTGTTAGTTGCCTTTGACAGGAAGGTAATTTGTGCCTTAGAAATCAGGAATAGCCAGGCATTGGTAGCGCATATCTTTAATCCCAGCACTTGGGAGACAGAGGCAGGTGGATCTCAGTGAGTTTGAGGCCAGCCTGGTCTACAAAAATGAGTTCCAGGACAGCCAGGGCTGTCACACACACACACACAC
Organism: Peromyscus leucopus; assembly: GCF_004664715.2. Lineage (NCBI taxonomy): Eukaryota > Metazoa > Chordata > Mammalia > Rodentia > Cricetidae > Peromyscus > Peromyscus leucopus. The sequence goes on along the minus strand of NC_051063.1, from coordinate 58,059,367 downwards.
ACACACACACACACACACACACACACACACACAAGGAATAAATCTGGGTATGATGTGCACACTTTAATCTCAGCAGTTACCTTGTTTTTTGTTTGTTTGTTTTGGTTTTTGGTTTTGGTCTTTTATTGTTTTGTTTGGTCTTTTTTTTCTCCCCCCACCCCCAGCAATCAGGAGGCTGAGGCATGTGGATCTGTGAGTTCAAAGCCAGCCTGATCTACTTAGTGAGAGTGAATTCAGGACAGCTAGGGCTAGGCTATGCGGCCCTGTCTCAAAAAAGAAAAGAATTTCATTTGAGTAGCAATTTTGAATTATTTAATTAAATCACCTATTCAATCAATTAAATAAACCCTTATTACCAGGTTCATGCCTATGTGTTTAGAGAATATTAAAAATACTAGCAATCCCCAGGTGTGATGAAACGCTCCTGTAATCCCAGCACTTGGGAGGCGGAGGGAGGCAGGAGGATCAGGAGTTCAAGGGCAGCCTCAGCTACACAGTGAGCGCGAGGTTGGCATGGGTTCCTTGAGACCTAGTCACAGGAAAATGATGATGATGACGAGGAGCAGGAAAGAATGTCGTGGGTAAAAGGCCACTGCGCCACACACTGCAACATTTCTGCGGCTATGTCTGCAACATTTCTGCGGCTATGTCTGGACTCACAATGCTGCCCTCTCTGCCTTACATTCACTGGGAGAAAAGGGATTGCTACCAATCCTGGGGTAGGGATCCTTTCAAAATGCTCTTCCTAGGGGGCTCATTTTCCCTTTTACCTGACCCTGGCACAAGGGGCAACTTGTCAAGACAAGAGGTTTAGCAGAAGCTCAAACTAACTCTAGTGCTAACTCTAGCATGAACATGAGCACTTGGGTTAGCTGGTTAACAAGCACGCATAGAGGACACCTGTTGGTGTGGGTAGTGTGCGGAAGGAAGAGCCCTGCCCCCCCCCCCCCCGCCATTAAAATATGCTCCGCCTCACTCTAGTGACCTCAGACAGCACCCTCTGCCAGCCAGGTGCAGCGGAAACAGGTAGAAGCTCAAAATAGCCTGGCTCTGGGAGGGAGGGTCTGAAGGAGGTGTGACCACAGGCTGTTCATCACTCATCCCAGTGCTACAACTTACCCTGAAGAATCGCTTCAACAAACAAAACAATGTGCGCAGGAGCTGACTCACTGCAGCATCATGTGACTGGTAGAAAACCACCTCTGACCCTGTCTTCAGGGGCTGATTAAATAGCCTTGCCCAGGGTGACACCCCAGCTAAAGAAGTGAGGAGGATTTCCTGACTTGTGTGCGGGCACTGATTTCCCAGATAAATTGTAAAATATGTAGTAAACTCCCTTTGTTTTAGGAAAGAAAGAGAAGTAAACTGTATTTGACTTAAAAAACAATACAGGAAGGATAAAATAGAAACGCTGGGGTAGGTAGGAATGGAAGAAAGATGCAAAGCCAAGCTTCTCTAAGGACAGATTATACAGTTTGGCTCTTGAACTATATAACTACGTTAAAGATTGCATATGAAGAGACTTTTAGGACCTAAGTTAAAAACAAACAGCTGGGCGGTGGTGGCTCATGCCTTTAATCCCAGTACTTGGGAGGCAGATGCAGGCGGATCTTTGTGAGTTCGAGAACATCCTGGTCTACAGAGCGAGATCCAGGATAGGCTCCAAAGCTACACAGAGAAACCCTGTCTCGAAAAAAAAATTAACAAACAAAAAGAATACACAGAAGTTGGGAAACAGGTCACATGCTGTGAAAAAAAATATAGAGAAAAATTATGGAATGGGAAGGTGAGAGAAAACTCTTCCAGGGTAGGACTGGAATTGGAGATAGTAATGTGCATTTTAAAAAGTCATCTTTACTGAGGTATAATTTATCTGCAGCAACATTACAGTTTTGTTTGTTTGTTTTTTGCTTTGGTAGTGTTGAGATCAAGCCCAGGGCTTTGTGCAAGCTAGACAAGTAGGATCAGCCCCCAAACTGGATTTTAAGTGCACATCTCTGATAAATGTACACACTATCATAACCACCAATCCCACGATGATCTAGAACATTCCATTAGCCCAGAAAGCTTCTTACTTTCCTTTATATCTAACTCTTTTCCCTCATCCTATGCAATTTGGTTTCTGTAACCAGAGACATATCTTGTCTTTCCTAGAACTTCTCATCAATGCCACCATGAGCATGTCTGGTTTATTTCACTTTATAGCATGCTGGGGGGGGTGGCTAGGAGACGGTTGAGCAGACAAAGGCGTAAGTCTGACAACCTGAACTTGATTCCTGGAACCACAGAGGTGAGAACTGACTCCACAAAGTTGTTCTCTGACCTACACATCATGCCCCCCCAAAAAAACTATTTTAAAGATTTAAAAAACAGTAATCTCCATGAGCTTCAGCCACGCTGTTGTATACTAGGCACTTCATTTGCTGTATGTGGAGTGGGAACAGTGAGAACAGAGAGATGAGTTACAGCTGAAGGGAGACAGGGGAGTCCGCTAGAGGAGGAGGCCTGCAAAAACTAAACGACACCAAGTGGAGAGAGCTTAGAGGAAAAGAGAGACAGGGAGATGGGGAGGGATGTTCAGGCCACACTGCCCCTCCCCGCTGACAGCCAGGGAGCAGATGTGAGTAATACACGTGGGCTCAGGAGTGAGATCAGAAGATAGAAAGGTTTGTGCTTCACCAACAGTTAGCCAGAGAATGAGTGAGGTCTTTGTTAGGACGGAAGGAAGAAGGAAGACTTGATGTATCTGTCCCCATGGCCACAGGCCATCAGCCTGGGGGAGAGGCAGGCCACAAATGAGTCAAGCTGAACTCATTCATTTTTATGGCTGAGTAATATTCCATCATGTGAATAAGCCCAAATGAATTAGCCATTTATCAGCTTGTGGACATTTTCAATCATTCCTAGTTTTGGACCCTGATGAATAAAGCTGTCATAAACAGTCATGTGCGCCACCACCGCCTGGCTCAGTCAGTCTTTTAAAAAACATTGCTGGGCAGCCATGGCACACACCTTTAATCCCAGCACTTGGGAGGCAGAGCCAGGTGGATCCCTGTGAGTTCAAGGCCAGCCTGGTCTACAGAGCGAGTGCCAGAACAGCCAGGGCTGTTACACAGAGAAACCTCGTCTCAAAAAACCAAAAATAAAATAAAAATGTCTTTATTGAGGCTGAACAGATGGCTCCACAGCTGAGTTTACTGCTGTGTCAGAGGGCAGGGCATGACATGTTTGTGTGCAGTCAGAGGGCAGGGCATGACATGCATGTATGTGTGCAGTCAGAGGGCAGGGCATGACATGCATGTATGTGTGCAGTCAGAGGGCAAGGCATGACATGTATGTGTGCAGTGGGCAGTCAGAGGGCAGGGCATGACATGTATGTGTGCAGTCAGAGAGCAGGGCATGACATGTATGTGTGCAGTCAGAGGGCAGGGCATGACATGTATGTGTGCAGATGTGAGTCAGAGGGCAGGGCATGACATGTATGTATGTGTGCAGATGTGAGTCAGAGGGCAGGGCATGACATGTATGTATGTGTGCAGATGTGAGTCAGAGGGCAGGGCATGACATGTATGTGTGCAGATGTGAGTCAGAGGGCAGGGCATGACATGTATGTGTGCAGATGTGAGTCAGAGGGCAGGGCATGACATGTATGTGTGCAGGTGTGCAGTTAGAAGACATGTCAGAGAATGACTTTATGAAGTAGATGCTCCTTCTACCTTTACATGATTTCTGGGGATTGAACTTAGGTAGCCATACTTGGCAGTAGGGTCTTTTCTCTGAGCCATCTCACCAGTCCTAAAATACTTTTGATAGCTTTAGAAATATTTGCCTACCCCAAAAGAACAAGTATTTTCTCCTGTTTTTTTCTAGATATTTTATTGTTTTGGCATTCACATTTAAATCTAATGTTAATTTCAAGCTTTCAATTTTTTTTCTTTGTTTGTTTGTTGATTTTGTTTTGTTTTTGAGACAAGGTTTCTCTGTGTAACCCTGTCCTGGAACTAGCTCTGTAGCCCAGGCTGGCCTCGAACTCACAGAGATCTACCTGCCTCTGCCTCCCGAGGACTGGGATTAAAGGCGTGCGCCACCGCTGCCCGGCATCTTAACAACTTTCGGTTTTCTAGCTTTACTCTTTATCTGTGTACATGTGCATGTGTATGTGGCATGCGTACACACGTGTGCACATACATATGGAAGCAGGACAACCTCAGGTGTCACTCCTTGGGAGTCATTCACCTTGTTTTTTGAGACAAGGTCTCCTGCTGCCCCCATCTCCCCAGATCTGGACTACAAGAACGTGGCTCTGCATGGGTCGCAGCGCTGCAGCTGAGCCTGCATGCTCACAGAGCAAACACTACTGACTGGCCCAGGTCCCCAGCACCTCGTCTTCGTGTAGTTAAAAAAAAAAAACAATTCCATTAGCAGAAGTAGAGTTCAGGTTCAGAGGTTTTCTTTCCTTTCTTTCTTTTCTTTTTTTTTATGTGTGTGGCAGGGGTATTGTATGTGCACGCGAGTGCGGCGTCTGCAGAGGCTGGATCCCACTAGTGCTGCAGTTACAGGTGGCTGCGAGCCATCTGACAGGAGTGTTGGGAACTGAACTCGGGTCCTATGGAAGAACAGTATATGCTCTTAACCAGGGGGCCATGTTTTTAACATGATTACTTCATTCAGCAGCATTCCAGTCACTCCACAGAGAAAGTCTGCAACTCCTGGCAGGCAGTTCCAAGTCCCCTTGGCAACAGCCAACATATTTTCAATCTCTATGGATCTGCCTGTTCTGAACATTGCACACAGGAAGAATCATGCAGGGCGGAGAGATGGCTCATCAGTTTAGAACACTGGCTGCTCTTGCAGAGGGTCTGGGTTCGATTCCCAGCACCCACATGGCAGCTCATAACCACCTGTATCCCCAGTTCCAGGGGATCTGATGCCCTCTTCTGACCTCCAGGGCACCAGGCACACATGTACTTCACATACATGCATGCAGGCAAAACACTAATACACATAAAAGAAGAACAAATAAATCTTAAAATAAAAGAAGAAAAAATAAAAGCCAGGGACCTGATGCCTCTTCTGGCCTTCGTGGGCATTGTATAGACATACAAATTGTAATGAAAATAAAAAAATAGAACCATGCAGTGTGTGGTTTTTTTTTTTTTTTTTTTTTTTTTTTTTTTTTTTTTTTTGGTCTGGTTTCTTTGATTTAATACAAGGATTTCAAGACTCACTTATTAAAAAAAAAAAAAGATTCACTCATGGCATAACCCACAAGTACTTAATTTATTTTGATGGCTGAATAATAATTCACTTTTAGAAACTTAATTATTGAAGCCAGGTGTGGTGGCATACACCTTTAATCCCAGCACTCAGGAAGAGGATCTCTGTGAGTTCAAGGCCAGCCTGGTCTACAGAGCAAGATCCAGGACAGGCACCAAAACTACACAGAGAACTCCTGTCTCGAAAAAACCAAAAACAACAACAAATTAATTATTTATTGGATGCTGAGCAGGTGGCTCAGTGGTTGGAAGCATTGGCTACTCTTCTAGAAAACCAGGTTCAAATCCCAGCCCCCACATGGTGACTCCCAACTTTCTGTAACTCCAGCCCCAAGAGATCAGACACACTCTTCTGGCCTCTGAGGACACTGCACACATGTGGTACACTAATATACACGCAGGCACAATGCCCACACACATAAAAATTAAAAAAAAAATTAATGGGTGTTTGGACTGCATTTCTGTATGTATGTTCTACATGCCTGGTGCCTGAGAATGTAAGAGAATAAAATTAATTATTATTTGTGGATTACTTAGTCAGAGATGCTCTATTCTAACAGTACAAAAGAACGAAAACAGGCTTCTGTAACAAAGAACCACAGAGTGTCTTTTTTTCCCCTCAAGGCAAGGTCTCTCTATGAAGTCTTGGATGACCTGGAATTCAATATGTAGACCAGGCTGGCCTTGAACTCACAGAGATCTGCCTGCCTCTGCCTCCCAAGTGCTGGGATTAAAGGTATGTACCACCATGGCCCAGCAAATTTTAAAAATTAAAAGAAACAATTTATTTTATTTTAATTTTTTGCTTTCTTTTCAAGACAGAATTTCTCCATGTAGCTCTGACTGTCCTGGAATTCACTCTGTAGACCAAGCTGACCTTGAACTCACAGAGATCTGCCTGCCTCTGCCTCCCAAGTGCTGGGATTAAAAGCACGTGCTACCATGCCTGGCCTGGCTGAAACACTTTATTTTTATTTTATGGGCATGAGTGTTTTACCTGCGTGTGTGTGTGTGTGTGTGTGTGTGTGTGTGTGTGTGTGTGTGTGTGTGTGTATACATGTGTGCATAAGGGCCTGTGTATCTGTGCATCTATGTGCCTGTGTTCAATGCCCACAGAGCCAACAGAGGGTGCTGGATCCCCTGGAGGTGGTTGTGAGCCACCCTACATGAGTACTTATCCAAATTCTGGTCCTCCAAAAGAGCAATAAGTGCTCTTAAATGGCAAAGCCATCTCTCCAGCTCCCTGTCCTCGAACTTTTTGTTGTTGTTATTTCAAGACAGGGTTTCTCCCTGCAGTTTTGGTGCCTGTCCTGGATCTCGCTCTGTAGCCCAGGCTGGCCTCGAATTCACAGAGATCTGCCTGGCTCTGCCTCCCCTGTGCTGGAACTAAAGGCGTGCGCCGCCGCCGCCGCCGCCGCCACCGCCACCACCCCCCCGGCTGTCCTTGAACTTTTTAAGACTCCCTTTTAGGCTGTATTAGGCAGGTTTGGCATAGCTTTGCTGTACAGAAGGGCTTAGAAAAGAGCTGCCCTCTGTAAGAGCAAGACAGTATTGTCAACTCTTTCAGTCCCTATGGTCTCTGCCACTGTAGTAGAAATCAGCCAGGCGAGGCCGTAAACAAATAGGCAGGTTGCAGTGGGTGGGCCCTGTGGTGGACCAGACTGGGCAGGCTGGAGACTCTTGCCAGCTTCTAAGTCATGGTCCCTACTACCACAGCATGGCTTCACTGAGGTCTCGTGTCAGCCAGAATATTACTGAAGTATTTCCATTCTGATGAACCCACAATCCAAATTCTCATGGGCTGTGGGATCTTTACATCTCCACTTCACTCCCACACATAGCAACAGTAAACATGTCGGCTTCACGTAGTCGCCCTGCACAGTAGCTAGCCTCAGCTAAGGATTCATGAGAAGTCACACGACCTTGGGCATTCTCCTTCTCCATAGCTATCTTTCCTGCAACTTGCCTTAGAATTTCCTTCCCGCCGGGCGGTGGTGGCGCACGCCTTTAATCCCAGCACTCGGGAGGCAGAGCCAGGCGGATCTCTGTGAGTTCGAGGCCAGCCTGGGCTACCAAGTGAGCTCCAGGAAAGGCGCAAAGCTACACAGAGAAACCCTGTCTCGAAAAACCAAAAAAAAAAAAAAAAGAATTTCCTTCCCTCGGTGATCATTTCATTTCTGCCTATTTCTAAAACCCAATAATAGTGGCCATACATATTTCACCCAATTTTAGAGCCATTTACCATAATGGGAAGGTTCTGCCACGGTTTGAATCAGCAGACCTAAAACTCAATATTTTTTCCCATTTATCATTCATCGTAAAATCCTACAAGCAATAAAACTCTGTAGCAATAAAGATGTCTAGGAGCTGGAGAGATGGCTCAGGGGTTAAGTGCACTGACTCCTCTTCCAGGGAACCTGAGTTCAATTCTCAGCATCAACATGGCAGCTCACAATTGTTTGTAACTCCAGGATCCAGCATCCTCACACAGACATACATACAAGCAAAACACCGAGAGAATAAAAATAAGTTAAAAAATTAAAAAAACAAAGCATATATGGAGTCACTCTTAGTTTCTGCAAACAGCTTTCCCACTAAAGACCTAAGGATCTCTGGATACATGGCTGGTTTTCATCAGGATAGATACAAGGTGTACCTGGACAGTGTCCTGGGGTAGGGAGCAACAATGTGCCCAAAGATCTAGAGCCAGCTCTACAAGCTCTTACTGCCCAATACAGGACAATCTGAGGACCAGAAAGAACAGTGTGGGGTTGGAAAGATGACCCAATGGTTGCTGCTCTTGCGGGAGATCCAGGTTCAGTTCCCAAAGTCCGACTTTCTGTCACTCCAGTTCCAAGGGATCCAACATGCTCTTCTCGCCTCAGAGAGGGCCTGCACACATACATGGTGCACATACATACATTCAGGGACATACATACATAAAATAAATAAGTCCCCAAAACCAATACAGATGGCAATGACGGAACACACTGAATCTGTAGTGATAAATGTGACAAGGAAAAATCTTTTTTACTGAAAAATAATAGATTACTACATCAACTGCATAATATAGAAAAATGATACAACTTAAACAATACAACGAAATAAATAATTCAGGCAAGATTATCATCTGATACTAAAACTAGTGGTTGGAGGATTGGAGGTGCCACTTAATAATAGAGAACACATGAGGCCTTTGATTTGATCCCCTACACACAAAAAAGTAAATAAAAATAAAACCAAAGGTTGATAGATTATTGGGGAACAGGATATCCACATGGTTTCAACTTATCACTTGGTAGAAACAAGGTTTTAATAGTGGAGATGCTTCAGATAGTATTTGAGTTCTTAGTCTAAACCTTCTTCATTATTTCTTGGTTGGTATGGAAAACAGTTTGGCAGTTCCTTAGAAAGTTAAACAGAATGACTTTATGATCCAGCAGTCCAACTCTTAGGTATGTTCCCAGACTAACTGAAAGCAGGGACTCGAGCAGACACAAACCAATGCCCACAGCAGCATTATTCATGACAGTTAAAAGACTCCAAATGCGGTCGGGCGGTGGTGGCGCACACCCGTAAGCCCAGCACTCAGGAGGCAGAGGCAGGTGGATCTCTGTGAGTTCGAGACCAGCTTGGTCTATAGAGCTAATCCAGGACAGGCTCCAAAGCTACAGAGAAACCCTGTCTGGGGGGGGGGGAGACTCCAAATGCTTCTGAACATGAGAATGGATGAATAAACCATATATACATAAAAGGACTATTATTACCTTAAGAAGGGATGAAATTCTGGACCATGGTACAACTTGGCTAAAACCTGAACACATTATGCTAAGTGAATTAAACCACACACAAAAGCCCAAATAAGTAAGGTAAGACCCCATTTACACATAGTACCAAAAGAGGCAAATTCACAGACAGCATGTTGTATAGTCGGGTGAGTGTCTGTCTTTGACAATGAAAAGGTTCTGGAGATGACAGTGCTGAGGGATGCATAACACTACAAACGTACCTTGTGTGTATATATGGGGAGTGAATCTAGTATCTCATTCGTCCATGCTAGGCAAGTGTTCTGCCATTGAGTGGCCCTGTGAATGTACTTGATGCTACAATTATACACTTTAAATCTTTTATTGATGTATTATGGGTGTTTTGCTTGTATGCATGTCTGTAGCACGAATTGTTAGAGCGTCTTATTAATAAAAACAAACCTGGAGCCAGGTACCATTGATACTTATTACTATTAAGTACTTATTAATAAAAACAAACCATTGAGCCAGGGCTCAATGCCGGAAGATCAGAGAAGCAGAACAAGCCACAGCCACCTCACCTTGCCAATTCCTCAGCTGATCCTGTTTCCTCAGACTGGAAACTTCTGTGTCCCCATCTCCAAATGGATCTCAGCTGAACTGCTGCTCAAAATCCTAAAAGCTTAACCAGGCTAGTTCCTGGTCCTCATGCCTTATATACCTTTCTGCTTTCTGCTATTACTTCCTAAGATTAAAGGCGTGAGTCACCATGCCTAGCTGTTTCCAGTGTGGCTTTGAATTCACAGAGATCCAGATGGATCACTGCCTCTGGAATGCTAGGGTTAAAGGCGTGTGTGCCACCATTTTCTGGCCTCTGTATCTAGTGGCTTTTCTGTTCTCTGACCCCAGATAAGTTTATTAGGGTGCACAGTATTTTGGGGAACACAACACCACCACGTACGTCTGTGCACCACATGCATGCCTGGTGCCCACAGAAGTCAGAAGAGGGCATCGGATCACCCGAGACTGGAGTTACAGAGGGTTGTGAGCCACCATGTGGGGGCTGGGAATTGAAGCCAGGTCCTCTAGAACTTGTAATCCCTCTTAACCACTGAGGCATTGTTTCAGCCACCCAACAGTTATATACTTTATCTTTATTGTTGTTGATTTCTTGAGACAGGTTCTCTCTACAGAACCCTGGCTGTCCTGGAACGTGATATGTAGACCAGATTTGCCTTGAACTCACAGAGAACTACCTGCCTTTGCCTTCCAAGTATTGGGATTAAAGGTGTGCGCCCCTACACCTGGCCCAATTATATATTTTAAAATGAGTACAGTAAATTGAGTACAGTAGTTCATGATCAATGTTATAACCTCAGCACACAGAGGCTGAATCAGGATGAGTTTGAGGCCAGTCGAAGCCAGAGCAAGAACCTGCTTCACAAAACGGGGTAAAAGAGGAGCTGGGGATTCAGCTCAGGGGTAGAGTGATGGCCTAGCAAGTTCAGGGCCCTGGGTTCGGTCCTCAGCTGGGGGGGGGGGGGAGTAAATTCTGTTATGCCTTTTTTTTTTTTAACCAAAACCTCTTATTTTGTTTATTTTTCCATTAATTTCTTACATTTATTTATTTATTGCTGGGCAGTAGTGGCACATGCCATTTGCAGATGATATGATAGTATACATAAGTGACCCCAGGAGTCCTATCAGGGAACTCCTACGGTTGATAAACACCTTCAGCGAAGTTGTTAGATACAAGATTAACTCAAACAAACAAACAAAAACCAGTAGCCCTCCTATATGCAAATGATAAACGGACTGAGAAAGAAATCAGAGAAAAAAAAACCCCTCACAATAGCCATATATAATATAAAATATCTTGGTGCAATTCTAAGCAAGCAAGTGAAAGACTGTATGGCACACACACAAAAAGTCAGTGTAAAGATCCTGATGATGTTCTGCTATACTCATAGATAGCTGCCTCACCCGACAGTCATCAGAGAGGCTTCATCCAGCAACTGATGAAATCGGATGCAGACTCACAGCCAAACATTAGGTGCCCTTGGGGAATCCTGTGGAAAGGGAAGGATTGTAGGAGCCAGAGGGGTCGAGGACACCACAAGAAAATCCACAGAATCAACTAACCTGGGCTCTGAGGGGCTCACAGAGACTGAATCAGGGAGCCTGCATGGGACTGACCTAGGCCCTCTGCATATATGTGACAATCGCGTAGCTTGGTCCTCTTCTGGGACTCCTAACAGTGGGAGCAGGGGCTGTCTCTGACTCTGTTGTCTCCTTCGGGGACTCTTTTCCTCATACTGGGTTGCCTCATCCAGCCTTAATAAGAGGGAGGTGCCTAGTCTTACTGTGCCATGTTTGGTTGATATCCATGGTGACCTACCCTTTTCTGAAGAGAAATGGAGAAGGAATGATCTGGGGGTGGGGGTGGTAGGAAGTATTGGGAGGAGAAGAGAGATAGGGAAATGGAATGTAAAAAAAAAAATTAAAAAGAGGAAGGAAAAAAGAAGGACAATGAAAGACACAGAGTGGGAGGTCCTGGAAGATAAAGCCAGAAAGGCAGGCTGGTGCCGGTGTGAGAAAGACCTGATTCATGGAGAAAAAAAGTCAGCATGGCACTTGTCAGGCCATGGAGAACACCACTGAAGGTACTAGCCATGGGGTAACAGGAAAGTAACATATGCTTGCAAAAGATGAAGCTGGTCTGTGGGCTGACGGCATGACACCACCATGAGCCCAGAGATAGAGAAGGCGTGGTCTCGGGATGGGGATGTTCGGAAAGACCGTTAGAACCTGAGCATCGGCTGTGTGCAAAGCGGACAGTCACAGGCCCTCACACCCCAACATGGGTCCAACCAGAAAAGGAATCCTTCTTCCAAGGACAGTTCCTTGCTCAGAGCAGCCCTTGCCTGGCCCCACAACCCATTGTCAAGAACTTGAGGCCCAGGCCACCTTACTTTCCTGGCCTTTGGTTCCAAGATTGAATCCCTTTAACAGGGCCCTTTCCCACGCAGGCTCCAGGTCCCTGGCGCTCCTGCCCTCCCCTCTAACCTGAGTCCCTTCTCCTTTGTCAGAGAACAGGAACCAGAGATATAGTCCCAGAAGCACACTTCAACAGCACACCCCTAAGACTGGATGCTGGGGCCCACCAAGGGGCATGTGCTCCTGTGTTCAGCACCTTCTGCTGATCTTGCCTAAAAAGAAGGGGACAGTGTCAGCGAGACCTTATGAGGAGACAGAGTTCAGCCCAACACAGGAGCATTCAGGACAATGTGGTCGTCGGAATGTGGGCAGAGCAGGAGACATGCAGCTGAGCCATCAGTGGGGGATGGTATGGTCTCCTGAGGGCTTCCTAGGCAGGGAATTAGTCAGCCACACCAAGATGGCTACTTGGAAAACTCGGCTGCTGCTGTCCTGGGTAAACTCTCCTATCTCCAAACCTCCTCAGGACACATGAGGACCTATCATGTAGGACACATGCAAGCTGCTCCCTCTTGTCCATATGGCCTCTCTTATCCAGACCCCTCTCACCCCACGGCTGTCTCTGGCTTGGTCAGGTCAGCAGACAGGGTCTGCTTTGGCACGGTCTTGCGCCCTCTGTGTGCCCTCCCTGTCACCGGACCTCTGCAGCTCCATGGACCAGCAGGTGCCAGCAGGGTGGGGTAGGTCATTGCTAGCCAGGTCAGCCTCACCAGGCACTTGTACAGCTTCCCTCTCCATGCAGGTGGGGCACAGTCTCCCCTACCCCTACATCCTCTCCCTAGATGGTGTTTCTCTGTGAAGTAGCTCTGGCTGTCCCAGAACCCACTTTGTAGACCAGGCTGGCCTTGAACTCACAAGAGATCTGCCTGCCTCTGCCTCCTGAGTGCTGGGATTAAAGGGGTGAGCCACCACAGCCCAGCCAGGTTTCCTATTCTTTTTTTTTAAATTAATTTATTTATTTACTTATTTGGTTTTTTTTTTTAAGATTTATTTATTTATTATGTATACAGAAGAGGGTGCCAGATCTCATTACAGATGGTTGTGAGCCACCATGTGGGTGCTGGGAAATTGAACTCAGGAACTCTGGAAGAGCAGTCAATGCTCTTAACCTCTGAGCCATCTCTCCAGCCCCATATTTCTTATTCTTGATCCTCTAGCCAGATACACAATCCCCTAAGTATCTCAGCTACCCAAGTACCCATCTGCCAGAGGATACACCTGCAGAGCCAAGGAAAGGAGCTATTACTCTCAAATAGGACTGTCCACATGGCAATGGGCTTCCATCCAATGAGGCATGGGAATGAGAGACTCTCTCCTAATGTATCTGATAACAGATACTGGAAGGCTGTAGAAAAAAGTCAGGAAATCCTAGCTGAACTGGAAAGACAGCTGCTTTCCAGAACCCAGCTGAGGACTGTTGTGCCCCAGTAGGAAGAAGACATCCATTCCCCCCGCCCCCCTTAGTGGTAACAGGCAGAAAAGATAACTGGTCTCAGTGCCATGTTTAGCTTTTTCCTCTACACCCTAAGAACCCAAACCTTCAGACTGCAAAGTGAAGTTATCTCCCAAGAACCCGCTGCTACTGAGATCAAATGAGCTCTGTGAGTGGCAGCTTTGCAAATGGTAAAAGACCATCACACTCTTGAAACCAGCTGACTCAAGCCTCCCTGGCAAACACGGGCTGATCCTGACTTCTTAGCCATCAGGCGGGAGGTAGCAGGCTCCCCGGGACGCTTAGCTGCCAAGGACTCTCCCACACCCTTCAAGCACTTACCTGCAGCCAGGGAGTAGGAGCAACAGTAGGCTCCAGGTACCAGCAGGGGCCAGCAGGAGGGTGAGGACTCTCCTCGGCTCATTTCTCCAGTAAGGGCGCACCTGTAGTCCCCTGCAGTCCTGAACCGCCCATATCTAGGGACAAAGAAGGCAGCTGGCTGGCTGTTCACTTGCCTCTCTTTTATACCATTTCCCGTTTGGAAGGTGACTTTGCATCCACCTCAAGCAAGAGGACTAGGAGAACTCAGACCCTTGATAAAAGTTAAAGGTCCTGTCTTTGAACCTTTCTCCTTTCAGTCTTATCTTGGTTGGTTGGTTGGTTTTATGTTTTTGTTTTTTCAAGACGGGGTTTCTCTATGTAGTCCTGGCTGTCCTGGAACTCACTCTGTAGACCAGGTTGGCCTTAAACTCCCAGAGATCTGCCTGCCTCTGCCTCCTGAGTGCTGGAATACCACCACTGCCCGGCTCAGTCTTATCTACTTGTGCCTTCCCCAAGAGACACCACTGCCCTGCATCCCTGGACACCCGTCTCTGAAGGAGTAACTTCTGGGTAGAACTGAAGAAAAGCAGGACACCCCAAATCACCCTGAAGATGGAGCTGCTGGTGTGAATGTCATCCTTTTGCAGCGGTCTGGTTATCTAGTGTGACGGATATAGCTTCCCGAAACCAAAGGGACTACAGATCGATAGAAATGTCCCTGGGGAAGAGTTGGTGATAGGAAAAGAAGTACAAGCGTAAACAAAGGGACAAACGTATCCACTATTGTCCTTTAAGATTGTTTCAGTCGGGTGGTGGAATCCCAGCACTTAGGAGGCAGAGCCAGGCGGATCTCTGTGAGTTCGAGGCCAGCCTGGTCTACAGAGCGAGATCCAGGACAGGCTCCAAAGCTACACAAAGAAACTCTGTCTTGAAAAAACAAAACAAAAAACAAGATTGCTTCCTGTTCTAAGTTTCATTCCTCTTGTCAAAGCTCTTCCCTTAAGCTCCAGGAAAGGAGGTTCATAGGCCTTTCTACACCCTTAGGAGACTTCACGCATTTGCTTTCTCAGTGGGACTGTAGGAGATATGCCAACCATCTGGCTCGTGCCCCATAACCATCTGCCTGGTCACACTCTTCCTCCTATAGGAATGGCTGTATGAAGGTGTAGGTGATTTCCGGGCCCCAGCCTGGTTCCCCTTTGTGGAGAACTGTTCACTGATACACAAACTGTGTCAACCATACGTCAGGCAGGGAGTAAGTGAGCAGGAGAGTCTGTCTTCGCGGACCATCGAGGCAGGGAACAGACCGTTCTCTACATGTCACAGGCTGGGAGAAGGCCCCTAGAATCTCTCTTCTCTAATTTTTACTTATACACTTTACACATATATTAGGAAGCTCATGCGCAGTCTCCTCTTTGTCTTGGAATAGCATGACTTGGGAGCCGTCTCTCCTGCTTTGGAATCTCGAGAGCACAGTGACCTGGGCCTTGAATACTACATTAATTTCTACTTAAATTATGTGTTTGGACTCATAATTACTTCCTGTCAGATCCTATGTTTCCAGGGGAAATGGTTGTATTACACATGGTCACATTCCTCAGAGTAGCCCACACAGTACCACATACATAATAGGTGTTTAAAAATGTTCATGGGAGCCAGGTGATGATGGCACACATCTTTAGTACCAGCATTCAGGAGGCAGAGGCAGGCTGCCCTCTGAGTTCAAGACCAGCCTGGTCTACAGAGCAAGTTCCAGGACAACCAGGGCTACACAGAAACCTTATCTCACCCCCCCACCCCACCCCCCAAAAAAAACCTGTTCACGGGACTGGAGAGATGGCTCAGTGGCTTAGGGCACTTGCTGCTCTTGCAGAGGACCCAGATTTGATTCTCAACACCCACATGGCTGCTCACAAGCATCCCTAATCTCAGTTCCAGGAAGATCTGATGCCCTCTCCTGACCTCCATGGGCACCAGGCATGCACATGGTACACATACACACATGCAAGCAAGCACGTATCCACATAAAGTAAAATGAATAAAATCTACAAACAAATTTCATGGAATAGCTTCCACATAAAAATGTTGGTTAGATGAACGGAGGTTCTTTGTGAAGCTATGGAAGACCCAGAGTAAAGAATAAAGAATATCCATGGGCTGGAGGGATGATTTAGCAGTTCAGAGCGCCAGCCACTCTTGGTTGAGTTCCCAGCATCTACATGGCACCTCACAACTGTTTGTTAACTCCAATTCTAGAGGTTCTGATGCCCTCTTCTGACCTCTGTGGGCACTGCATGCATTTCACATAACAGGTAAGTGCTCACTTCCTCTAGGAATCTCAAGGGAGGGAAAGTATCTTCCCCACTCCCAGACGTTGGACCTTGGGCCATCCCTACACACTGTGCCTGTGAGTGCACTGGTCTTCAGCATCACACCTTGAGTGAGTAGACTCAGCTGTAAATATGTGATCCTCCCCGAAAAGAATGGGTATGCCCAGAAATAAAAGAAGTCACTTCAGCCAGGTGTTGGTGGCGCACGCCTTTAATCCCAGCATTTGGGAGGCAGAGCCAGGCAGATCTCTGTGAGTTCGAGGCCAGCCAAACTCACAGAATTTAAGGTTAATGAACCTTAAAGACAAAACTACCCCTTGCCCTTATTTGTGTACACGAGCAAACGGAGGCCCAGGAGGTGTAGTAAGTCTGCACCCAAATCACAAATCCAAGTTTGGATCACATCCCAGGCTGGGATTCTTGCTTAAACCATCTCATCCCCTGGGGGTGGGGTGGGGTGGGGCGGGGGGTGGGAGGAGGGAGGACGGGGGAATCCGTGGCTAATATGTGAAATTAATTATAAAATAAAAATACTATTAAAAAATAAAACCATCTCATCTCCACCACCACCTTTTTTTTTTCCTCTTGCACTTGGTGAGGGGAAGCGACTCTCGCTGTAGGTAAATTATATAGCTAGAAAACACCTTGGGGATTATTTGCTTCAAGCTCCTTTTGAATTTATTTTTAATATTTATTTATTTATTTATTTATTTATTTATTTATTTATTTATTTATTTATTTATTTTTTTGAGACAAGGTTTCTCTGTGTAGCTTTGCACCTTTCCTGGAACTCACTTGGTAGCCCAGGCTGGCCTTGAACTCACAGAGATCCGCCTGGCTCTGCCTCCCCAGTGCTGGGATTAAAGGCGTGCGCCACCACCGCCCGGCTTAATTTTATTTTTGAGACAAGTTCTCACTATGTAGCCTTGGCTGGCCTTGACTCGATATGTACATTGGGCTGGCCTGAACTCACAGAGATCCACTTTCATCTAAAAGGGTGCACCACCACATCCTGCTCAAAAGTTCCTTCCTTTAGAAGGAACTCTAAAGGAGTTCCTAAAGTTCCTAAAGTTCCTTCCTTTAGACAGGAACTCGGGTTCAATGCAATAGAGGGACTTGCCTTCTTCTATTCCAGGGCAAATCCCATTGCATGGGGCGGGAACAAGGACGAATACTGAAACTGGGGGTCAACCTGGGGTCCCAGTTCTTTGGAGGCAGAATCAGGTCCAAGCCCGAGGTGCGCTGGTCCCACCTAGAATGTGGATTCTACTTCCACATTCACTCAGCGCCCACTCCCCCGCCCGCTGTCCGCTCGAGCCGAGCCGGTGGAGAACCTGTGTGTGGCGTGCAGGCAGGCCCTCCGCGGAGGGCGACAAGATTTCGAGACTGGCTCAGGACGAGCCGCACGTGGCGTGCCAGAGCAAAACATTGGTCTCGCCGGGTTCCTCGGGACGCTGAGGCCCCGGGAGAGCGCGGACGCCGGGACACCCAGCAGAATTGGGCAGCGCTGGTCCCGGGAGGCAGTTCCCCACTTTGTCCCCGTAAAGGCCGGCAGACCCGGTCACCTAGCTCCTAGCTTCTAAGGGAGCAGCATTCTAACCCTTCACAGCACCACTGTCCGGCTTATCCGGGGGTCGAGGTTCCCATGGAAACGAGAGGACATTCTTTGCGCCTGCGCAGTTGCGCTAGACACGCTGGGAAATGTAGTTTCCAGTTTGCCGCTAATGGGCCTGAGGCGTGGCCACGAGATGGCGCCCGAGCGTCGCGGTTGGTTCTGCGGAGCCGAGAGTCCCCGCTTTCGCTGTTGCTGCGGCCTGTCGCGAGGCCGCCGAAGCCTGGAAGGTCGCCCTCTGGGACAGCCCTAGCTCTGAGGCGTCTTGCGCGCGGACAAGAGGCGGAAGCGCGAGCTATGGGGAGGGTTTGATTTTGTTGTGTTTTCAAACAGCCTAAAGAGGAGCTGCCCCGGCTCCGGGCCCGGAGAAGGCTTTGAAGATGAGAACTAGCCCAAGGTGGGGCTACCTTGAGAGATGCGAGCTCCCCATTACCGCAAGTGTGCAAGTCGGGGCTGCGGTGTCAGGCGGGATTTGAACGGAGACCCTGAGCGCAGGGTTTGCCTGACCCTGCCTGTCGGAGTTGGGTGTTTCCAGGCGGTTCTGCGCCGCTTGAGCACCCGTGTAAAATCAGTGAGTTGATCCGAGAAACAGACGTCTCCGTGCCCGGAGTTGGACTCCTGGATTGAAATCTAGAAACCCAGGATCGGATTGAGGCTTTCTTAGATACTCGGTAGTTTCTTCTGAGTCTTGGTTCCTAAACACCGGTGGTTGTAAAGCTGACCTTTGTCACTCTGAGAGTATTGCAAGGTGGCTCGGGCGGGTAGGCTGGATGGCCCTTTAAGGAGGTAGACTTTCCCATTTATTGTAAATAGGTGCAACTTCCTGGAAGGAAATTAGGCAATGTCTCGCGAAATTAAAAATGCATAGTCTTTGCTTTAGCAATTTTAGAACTATGTCCTACAGACTTAGTAGCAAACAAAATATTTTTTTGTTACGGACAAGCACAAGAGACCTTAGGGAAATGTTACTTGGAATGTATTTTTAGAAAATGTAAACAGACTGTTCATCAATAAATGGTTGCTTATATAGCCAAGCAAGTGGCATAAACCTTTAATCCCCACACTGGGGAGGCAGAGGCAGGCAGATCTCTGAGTTCAAGGCCAACCTGGTCTACAGAGTGAGTTCCAGGATAGTTAGGGTTACAAAGAGAAACCTTGTCTCAAAAAATAAATTTTAAAAAAAATTAAAGGTTACTTAAATACCTAAGAGTCTATGAATTTGAATATGTATGGTTATTTAATTTTTTGTATGTGTGATGCTTGGTGTTGGACTCTGGGCCATGACATGCTAGGCAAACCCTTTACCACTGAAAAAGCTTTGGCTGGTATTTTAAAATTGGGGCACATCGTTATGTGAAAGTTATGTGAAACTTACGGTTTGAAAATTATTTCAAAGTGCTCTCCAGAATTGTGTTGCTGTTGTTGCTTCGAGACAGGGTTTCACTCTGTAGACTAGGCTGGCCCAGAACTCACAGAGATCCACCTGCCTCTGCCTTTTAAGTGCTGGAATTAAAGGCGTGCACCACCACTACCTGGCCTATAATTTTAGTGTGCTGTTGTCTGGGGCCAGCGGGAGGACACCTGCCACCAAGATTGAATACCTGAGTTGGGTCCCTGGAACCTACATGTTGGGGGAACCTGACACCCCCCCCCCACTGTCCTCTTGTCCTCACCACAAGCCGTGGCATCTGTGTGTGCACGCACACAGAGTACACAAATGTAACTAAAGATTTTATATGCTATCACCTACATTTCCAAAGAATATACACACTAGTGTATTTGATTACATAACCATGGAGCATTTTTGGAGGGCCGCAGAGGCCTGTGAATATGGAAGTGCCTCACTGAAGAGCAAGACAGAGACTACATCCTCATTTTCTGTTAAGCTCTTTAGCAATCTGTTTAAGCTTTGTGTACACAAGTCTTTTTATTTAATTCATTTATTTTGGTTTCTCGAGACAGAGTTTCTCTGTGTAGCTTTGGATCCTGTCCTGGATCTTGCTCTGTAGACTGGGCTGGCCTCGAACTCATAGAGATCCACCTGTCTCTGCCTCCCAAATGCTGGAACTAGAGGCGTGCACCACCACCTCCCAGCTGTATACACATATCTTAATTGCTTATCTGTATTTTTGATGCAAATAGTTTCCTTTCCAGTCTTTGTTTCCCCGATGCCGAGTCCTTATTTCTTAGGGTCCTTGTGAACTGGGGCTGGGAAGAGCTGAGTTCATGACTGTGTCCCAGCTTTAGGAAGCAGGGCTGTCCTCCTGCCGATGACAATCTCACCAGCCCTGGCCTCAGCAGTCTGGTGTGACTCCCGGTCAGCTGCAGGTGGGAAGGCAGCCCCATGCTTGCTCAGCACCTTGGGTCAGTAATGGAATTAGCTTCTCTGTACCTCTCCTTCTGCCCCTATGCACGCCACAGGTGGCTTTAAATGACTCTTATTCCAGAGAGCACTTTGAGGGGGGGTGGGGAGGGGGGCGGCACTTATGGCTTCCCAGGTTTGCTTTGTTTTACAAAAAGAAACAGACTCTGGGTGCCATGACTTGGAAGTGATGAAGCCAGGTCTGAGACTCAAGTCTCCCTACCTAGAACTCTCCTCTTTAGGGTTAGGAGGACTGGGAATTATCCGAGGGTTTGGGAAAGACACCTGGATGAAACTGGACACGTCAGTTCCGGCACTGAACACACTTAGCCCAAACCAGTGCAGTGTGTCACAGTGTCATAAAGCACAGAGCGTGATCTTGGGACCAGGACGGGAGCGACAATGATGGAAGCGCTAACTCCTTTTTTCTTTTTTTGGTTTTTCGAGACAGGGTTTCTCTGTGTAGCCCTGGCTGTCCTGGAACTCACTCTGTAGACCAGGCTGGCCTTGAACTTAGAGATCCTCCTGCCTCTGCTTCCCAAGTGATGGGATTAAAGGCGTGCCGGGCTTAGAAGGTGATTCTTGGAACCCAAACATCCTCAAGGACTAGCACACGTGTCCTAAAGGAAGCTGAGCCTTAAGGACAGGCCTGGTCTAGTCCAGGTAGGCGGAGGAGGAGGCGGTGGCGGTTCCTACTTACTCAGAGCTCACTTCCTTTAGCTACCCCAATCAGGCTTCTTCCCCCTGCACCTGTTGATGGGCAGGATGGCTAACATTTACCCAGGCTGTGCCCTGGAGATGAGGAGATAGCACTGGCTACCCCTTTCCCTCCCCCAACATACCACTCAGTCAATACAGGTCTGTCACAGGACACCTGAGAGACACAGAAAGCTGGAGGGGGCAGGAGAGGGGGAGTGCCGTGTGTAAACAGAGAAGGATCTGACTGGAAGACAGATGGCTTTGTCACCAAATGGAAAAAAAACTTCATATGAAAATGTCTTTATTTCTCAGTACAAAGCCAGGTACTATATGACTGAAAAACTTGACTGGCCAGAGATCTTCACGAACGAGAAGACTCTCTTCGGCCCAGTGCCCTGTGACCCAGTGAGGCCCACAGGAGACTCAGGACAGCAGCAGAGGCTCTGGTCGGTTGTGTGTGTGTGTGTGGGGGGGTGCTGTGTGCCCCTCAGAGCCTGTGGGGCTGGGGACTGAAAGTGCTATCTGCCTTTGTGGCCACTGGTTCCCTGGCCTAGCTGCCCTGTAGGACTGCAGTAGGAGAGGAAGGAACAGGGACGGAATGGCCAGAAGTTGAGGGCAGGGGGCACGTGAACCAGAAAACCTGCCCTAAAATTGTCTGCTTTTAATTCCATGGCTGCACAAAGTGTTAGAGTGAGTGGAAAAAGAAACTAGGGTCTTATTACCCTTCAAGGCACCTTGAACGGCTCTACCATATACCCTATGTAGAAAAAGTCTTGAGCCCTTGACAGGTAGACCTGGGTCTGAGACCTAAGGCTGCAGGAAGGGACAAAGGTCTGGGAATCGCTGGGGAGGAGCTATATGGAGTGTTCGGGTCATAGGTGCAAAGGGCGCCCATCTAGGGAGCTGTGACCAGTCTCGTTAGTGTCTAGGGGGACAGAGTCGGAGGCCTAGGCCCCGCCGTCCTCTCTGCTCTCGTCTACACTGGCCTGCCTCACCACTTTCCGGAGCCTCGGTGCGGAGGACACCCCGGCCTCCCCCTGCTCTTGGAAGGCCCGGGTCCTGCTGGCCACCAGGGCAGCACTGTGAAGGGCAACCACAGACTGGCGGGACTTCAGGGCAGGCCAAGGGCCCCTGCGAACTCGTTGGCCACCTTTGGCTGTTGCGAGCTGAGAGATGGGGTGAAGAGGCTCTTCATCTGAAGACTCATGGGAAGAGAAAACCTGGGGGGCGGGGAGGAAGAAGAGCCGCAGGGAGCTCAGAGCCAGGAAAGGGGTGGCCACACTTCCCAGGGGAGACAGCACCCAGCTGGTCCTTGGCCCGCCCCCACCCCTGAGCTTTCTTCTGGTCCCTAGCAGCCTCCTTAGCCCACCGAATCTGACTTCCACCACCTTCTCCTCCCACCCCTCTGCCTGTGTACATTCAATCCAGCGGGCCAGAGCGGAACCCTGACAGGGGCCAGGCCCTGAAAAGAGCTCTGTGGGTACCAGTGTCTTGGTGCCTCCTAGGACAATAACCCAGCATCAGTCCCATGCCTCCCTACTGGTCCATACCCAGCACCTAGACACTGTGCCTGCGGGTTCCTTCTGAGTCAGCCGTGTGACCTCATGTCACACGTGGGGTCTGGCTTCCTCAGGCAAGGGCCAGCTTCCTGTCCCAGCCTGCGCTCAGCAACTCTCGGCACACGACATGCTTGTCCTCCTAACCCACCGGGTGAGTACAAAGGCCCTTCTCTGCACTTGGCTGTGTGGCTCCTCGGCTTTCGGAGGGCATCGGGAATGCTCTTCTTACCTACCCTCTCTAGTGCAGGAAGACCTGCCAGCCAGCAGCTCGCAGTGGAGCTCACGGCTTGAGGAAGATGCCCACTCCAAAGCTAGGAGCCAAGCCCCTTGGGAAATGGGCCAGTTTGTCAGGCTGGGACGGGACTGTTCTTGTTCCCAGTCAGACCTGCAGCTGCTTAGACCCTGGGACCACCGCTCTTCCCTGGCCTGGCATAAAAGGAGGAGCCCAAAGGGGGTCCCCACCGTTAGGTACTCAGGACAGTCCTGAGTTGCCTGGCGCAGGAAGGTGTGAGGCGGTCAGTATGGAGGAGGCGAGGACAACACCCTACTGTGAGGACCTACCGGAGCCTCAAGTCAAACTCTGGACTCTGCTCCCACATTCTCTTTGGCAAGGCCGCTGCAGGCCGAGCTCTCCAGCCCAGACTCACCTCTGGCAGGTCTCCAGCCTCTGGGGTATTCTCTGGCTCTGAGGAGGGCTCCAGGAGACTGATGGAGCGCATGACTCCTCGGAGGTTGATGCGGGGCCTCAGTCCAAGCTCTTCTTTTGGGGTCTCCTCTAAACTCATAACCATTACCTCCCCACTGCCCCCTGGCTCTGGTGGAAGAGGTGGCAATGGTGTAGAAACTTCGGGTGCCAGGGGCTCCTCGGGGGAGACCACACCCACTTTCTGCTCCCAGACATGGCTCTGCCGGCTGTGAGGAGGTGGCTCTGAGTCAGCTTTGAGTGACACAGCAGCCACCCCCCAGTATACACATCACCTCCCTCGTCCCTTCCCCCACACCTGGCAGTCAGAATGCCCTGGTAGGTCTGTAGCTGGCGCAGGAAGCCAGGGTTGGGGCGCACGATGGGCCGGAGCTCCTGCACGTGGATCAGGGCTTGCTCCAGGCCCCAGCCATACTGTTTCATGGCGTAGGCCAGCACCGTGGCGGCAGAGCGGCTGACGCCCATCTTACAGTGGACCAGCACCCGAGTGCCCTGTGCTCTAGGGAGGCGGGACAGGGTCAGTCCACTCTCCCTCAACCCCAGTGGCCTGCAGACTGGGAAGGGGTGGGTAAGGGCCGGGGACCCAGCAGAGAAAGGCAGTGAGGCCAGAGAGAGCAGTGAAGGAATCGAACCAGAGGCAGCAGGGCAGGAGGGCAGGAGGGGGGCAGGAGGAGGGCACCAGTCTCCGCTGGGAGCTGGGGCTGGGCCAGCAGACTGGGAGGAGCCCACCTGGCATCCTCAATGAAGCGGTGCGTCTCCTTCCAGTGCGGCAGCAGCTGGGCCGATTCCTCATCCCAGACACGCACGTTGTGATAGGTGAAGCGCTCAGGGAAGAAGTTGTCGATCTCTCGGGCCATGTTCAGGATGTGGCTCACCCTGTACCAGAGGGTCCAAACCAGACTGACTGGGGCAGAGGAACCAGGCTCACTGGCCATTTCTGTTGGGTTCTTGGTTCTGAGTCAGGGGATGGGAACACTTGGAGTAGGAAGAGAACCGAGCCAGCCATCTGCCACCTGGCCTTGGGTAGGTACACTTTCACTCTGTGGATTGAGTTTCCGTGTTGAGTCAACACTAACCCTCTTCCGTGACTCTGACTGCAGTTAGCTTTCGAGCTTAGCTGGGATGAGGGGGGTCCCAGCAACAGGTGATAAGGGCTTCAGCAGCTCTCCCAGAAGCCCACGGTGGGGATGGCAGGTTCCTTTCCGAAGTGGCAACCACATCCCTACTAGAAGGCATTTTCTTCTGCCGGAAGAGGTGGCCAGGTGGGCAGGAACCTCCTCTGCTGGCACGTGCCCACCAGCACCCCCGGTCTCAGCACAGACAGACCTCATTTCTGCACTGCCCTGTGTGCTTACCGGGGGGCAGATGGCAGGCTGCTGCGGCCTCAGAGCCCACGAGAGTGCAGCCTCCCCACACTGGGTTAAAAGCAAAACCAGCAGTGTGGGGGGTGACCTACCGTTCCAGAAACTGGCCAGGCTACCCCACAGGAAGACCGGGGAAATCTACCTGTTTCTCTGAAGTTCCTCCAGATTGGCAGCATTCCACTCAGAGCCCTGTGGAACGGGAGTGGAAGAAGAGGCCTGGGCTCCTGTGGCTGGCCTCTAGCTCCAGGACCTGTCATGGTAGCTGCAGGGGTGACCTGGTCCCCACCTCCAACAGCCCGCACTCACCAAGTAGAGGTGGGGGAAGATGCGGGAGGCCCGATCTTGCTGGGCCATGAGCAGCAACATCTGGTTGTCGATAAAATCGCGATACTGCTGGAGAGGGCATCCCAGGCGCAGCTCCAGGGCCTGGCGGATCTACGGGGTGGTGCACCGGTGAGGCCTCTGAGGATGGTACCCTGTCCCCTCACACAGCTGAAGTGAGGGACTGGGGCAAGGCCTCAGGACAAGGTGAGAAAGTCCCCAAAGAAAGCTGAGTCGCAGGCCCGGCCACGCTGCCCACCTCTTTGGAAGTGACGCTCTCTAGGTCACTGGTGTCCAGCACCTGCCACAACTCAGCCAGGATCGCCTGCTCCATCTGCTCCTGTTCTGAGGCCCTGGTAGTGATCCTTCAGTAAGAGGCCACCCCTTCATGGTGGCACCGCCCCTCCACCTTTCCCCGCCCCCCAGCACTGACTGTCCAGGCTCAGCAACAGGTGGTCGCAGGGACTCCAGGTCAGACATGGCCATCCACTCGTTGAGGCACCCCTGGTCAGAGTTCAGCTTCTCCTGGTAGTGAGCGGCCCAGACAAGGGCACTGCCACCAGGCACAAGGCCACTGCCTAGAGCCGCCTCACAGGCCTGGTGCAGTACCTGCAGCGTGGCCCTGGGACGAGAAAGCGAGGCTGGGATACACAGTCTTACTTGGTTCCCTCTCCTGGGCCTGGAGGCCATCTCCCAAGAAGAGGCTGGCCTAAGGCTGGGCTACTGCCGCACTTACCACATGGTCTGGATGGAGACTGGCTTGAAGATTCGGCTCTGACCACCAGATGTCACACTGAAGCCCCTGCAGAAGACCCAGGGAGGGTAGAACCAAATACCAGGCCCTCAGAGAACCTGTTCACTTGTCAGGTGGGGGAGGCTGAGGCGCACAGTTAGGTGACTTTCCCATGATCGTACGTAAGATAGAGTGGGTCCCAGCCCTAGTCCCACTGTTCTCAATGCCTGCCTCCCCTTCCTCCTCTTTCCCTCCCGTTACCACCTCTTACCCATCACCGTCCAGGTACACCTGGGTATCACTCCAGAGGGGCAAGACCAGGCCCAGGGTGCAGCTGTGGGAGCTGACAGGAGACAGGAGAGCCATTGTTCCTCAGCACTCACAGCTCTGCCCCAACCCTCCTCTCCCGACTCCTACCTGCTGTCAGGAAAGTCCACCCCCAGAAGAATGGTCTCCTGACTCAGACACTCTCCTGTGGACACTACCAGCAGGTAGCGGAGTCGTGGGGGCCGGGCTGCCTCCAGCTGGGCTGCCTGGGAAAATGGAAGAAGCTGGGAATCGCAGGGGCTCCCGGCTCCTTCACTCCCACACAGACACACCTTGTGCCTTGCTGGCCCCTGTTCCCAACTCCCAGACAGAAGATCAGGGGCTACTTGAGAACACAGTGATACTCAAATTTTGCAATTTACGGCTCAGCAAACTGTCTTTAAAAGCCTTAAATGAGGAGTGTAAGAAAAGGAGGGAAGCCGGGCAGTGGTGGCGCACGACTTTAATCCCAGCACTAGGGAGGCAGAGGCAGGTGGATCTCCATGAGTTTGAGGCCAGTCTGGTCTGTAGAGTGAGTTCCAGGACAGTCAGGACTACACAGAGAAACTGTGTCTTGGAACACCACCTTCCTCATCCCCAAAAGGGGGTGGGCGGGGAGGATAGCGTTGATAGAGACAGCCTCATTCTTGTTTCTGCCTAGCAAAGAGGTTTTATCTCTTTAAAAATTATTTTATTTGTAAGGATGTTTTGTCTGCGTGTATGTCTGCACCACATGCATGCCTGGCACCCAGAGAGATGGACCAGAAGCATGTCAGCTATCTTAGGATTGGAGTTAGAGATGGTTGTGAGTTACCATGTGGGTGCTGGGAATTGAACTGAGGGTCCTCTGGAAGAGCAATCAGAGCTCTTAAGCCCTGTCTGGATCATCTCTCCAGCCCTGCAAGGAGATTTTTTTTTTTTTTAAAAACCCTGACACTCGTCAATATTTTATTTGAGAAATGCCTTCTACTAAAGGAATGATGTAGGGCCTCATACATGCTAGAAGGATTTCATCTTATAATGGATTCCAACAGCACTCCAGGGGCTGGAGAGATGGCTTAGTGGTTAAGAGCACTGGTTGCTCTTCCAGAGGACCCGGGTTCAATTCCTAGCATCCACACGGCAGCTCACACTTGTCTGTAACTCCAGTTCCAGGGCTTCTGACACCCTCACACAGACATACATGCAGGCAAAACACCAAATAACATTAAAAAAAAAAATTAAATTTTAAAAATTCCTGTTGTAAAGCCTGCTTTACCGGAGTCCTACATCTTGTTTTTCCTACTTTGATGCCAACAGCGAATGTCTGCCTCCACACACTTCCAGGAGCTGGCTCTTAGGTTCCAGTAGACCCCAGTCTTCTGTGGGTGCTCTGTTTGCCTGGCTGGCACACCGGCTGCCAAGGCATGCTTCACAAACCCTGGGAGTATGAGTCCATCTCTGGGCAACTCACTAGTACCAACAGGGGCCTCCTGTGGATCAACAGAACCCTCCCTCAAGCAACCCCCACCTCTTGGCTCACACAGGACAAACCTCCCTTGTCTTCACACAGCCCTCTGGAGACAGACATGACCTTGCCCTGCTAAGATGCCTCTGGCTGAAGTGGCAGAGTTCCTGGGGTTTGGGTAATCCTCCCCCCAACTGCCTGGGTGCCCCCTAACTCACAGCATTGCTCCTCAATAGACACCCGCTCTGCACGGCCCCTACCAGGCGGATGTCGTCCTGTGGCCTCAGCAGCCCCACCATGAGGTGTAGATGCTTCCTCTGCACTTGTTTCCAAGGACTCTGGAATTCTTGCCCATTGTCGGTCTGGTCCTCAGTGAGCTGCTTCTCACCCAAGGGTTCCTCTGTTGGCTCAGAGCCAGCCTCGGCTGCATCGTTACTGTCTCCTCCATCCTGAAGTCCCAGGACAGCCCCTCGGAGCACCGCAAAACTCTGCCTGGCAGAGCGATAGGGAAATGGTTCTGGCCATAGGTTTTCAAACTTTAGCAAGGGTGAGTCCCCCTAGGGGATTGCTGAAATGGAGTGCTAGCCTGCTCTCCTGAGTCAGCTCTCCGGGAGTGAGGCACAGTTTGCAGTTTTAACCAGGACCCGGATAGTGGTCAGTACCCAGAGGGCCAGCCTTGAGCTCACATTGGGTCCCTTTCCTGGGTGGGCTCAGATGCTCTAAACTTGTCTGGGCACCTATACATCTTCAGGTCCTATCCTGCCCTCGGGCCTGTGATCACTGGCCTGAGCCAAGGTCCAGGGAATGTGTGAAATCATCCACTGACCAGGGCCAAGGTAGGCCCGCTGGCTGGTTCTTCCACAAGCCAGGAATGTGACGCTTGCCAGTTCCTCCCACAGCACCTGGCTCCCACCTAAGCAGGAGTTTATCGGAATACTTCAGTGAGTCGTTGGTCCAAGCAAGACACCTGGATTCCACAATGGCAGCGGCCAGGGCACAGGCTATAAGGAAGCATATGTCTGGAGAAGGGGCTCACCTGCGTTGGAGCCGGCCTCTGCGCCTGGTCACTCGGTCCTGCTGAGAAAGCAGCCCGGGGACAGAGTGAGAGCAGCCCCCAGGACAGGAAGTACCCAAAACCTCTCCTCTCCCCCAGGGGAATCCTAGGTGCGGGGGATAAATCTCCCTCTGAAGCCGCTCCCCTCCCCAGGCCCCAGGGGAACCCGGCACCGTGGGGCTGCAAGGACAGGGGATTGCAGAATGTGGGGGGGATCTGAGAGGATCTGGGCCCCCGCAGACTGGGCTGGCTCTCAGGACTTCGCAGCTACCTCGGTCGAGCTCTTGGGAGCTTCAGGACCTCCCGAGTGCCCTGGAACCTGAGACTCAAGTCCCTCTCCGCCTACTCCGAGGCGTGAGGCCGTCTGCCAGGGGCAGGACGTGCTCCCTCAGGCCCGGCTGGCAGCCAACTGCGAAAGGGTAAGACCAAGCTCAACTCACCGTGGGTCCCACAGGCGTGGAGTGGCCACTAGCCGGCGGCGAGCGACTCACTGTGACCAGCGCCATAAGGCCAGGCCCGGGTCACCTGGGCGAACCCGGCACGTCCCCTCCCACAGCCCTACGGTCAGTCCCTGCCTTCGCACGACCAGGAAGAAGAGATTGGAGCCACTAGGGCCTGGCACCTCCTCGGGAGCGGCCCTTAAAGGGCCCGACTCATGCCCAGTCCGGCCTCACGGAGCGAGCACCGAGCGGCCGCGGCCCCTCCCCTCCAGTCTCGGCTCAGCTCGCCCCGCCCCGTCCACGCTGGAGGCGGGGCTGAGGGTGGGGTCAAGGGCGGGGCGCAGGTGAGGAGCCTGGACCTCGCTTTCTCCTTGGGCTGGTCCCGCAGGAGGCGCCAGCCCTCCTTGCTACACCTAGGAAAGTCAAGTGAGTAGCTTTGGACCTCCCTCTACTGTGTGGTTTATGCTCTGACTCCGGGGAAGAAAGGAGCAAGGACAATAAGTTTTTGTTTTTTTGAGACGGGGTCTCACGATGTAGCTCTGACCTGCCTGAAACTCACTATGTGGGCCAGGCTGGCCTGGAACTCACAGAGATCCACCTGCCTCTGCCTCCCAAGTGCTGGGATTAAAGACTTCGCCACCATGCCTGGGGGGACTGGGTCTCAAATCTACCATCCCATCCAAACTTGTTCTCCTTTTCACTTCTTCCCTCTACTCTGCGGAAATTTGGAGACCAGCAAGCTTGTGAGGAAATGAGTTTGAGTCTTAGCAATAGTCCACAAAGTCCATGGGCACTTCAGAAGGTCCACTCGAGCGGTGAACAGGACAGGGCTGAGTCCCTTCCCCAGTTCCTGCGTGCAAAGGGTGGGGTGTGCCTGGCTTAAAGTCACTCTGGTAGAAGATATTGAATCTGGGTAGGAACCTGTGCCTAGGCTGCAGGGGTGAGGGAGGGAGCTTTCCCCAGTGGGTACAATCGGAAGCCCCAGCCTTTTTCTCTCCCCCGCAGGAATGTGGGCCATGTTCTGGGGAGACGAGGTCTGGTGGCATTGGGGTAGGCGAGGTAGCACCCAGGGGAACCTCAGACTCCCGTGGAACACCTGTGAGGAGATGGCCTTATTTTACAGCTGTAGAAACAGAGGTTCCAAAGCTCGAGATGAGGTCACCATCCTTCAGTAGTCCCCATCCCGTGTCCCCTTGGTTCCAGCCCATGGAGCACAGCAAGGCTACTGCTGACGGTCTCTTTATTTCCACCTTGGCCTCACTGCCAAGCCTACCTCCGGGACCCCAGACCCCAAGCTCAGCAGCAGACAGTTTATAAATAAATAAATACAAAACAGGCAGAAGGAATGACCCTGGAGAGCCATTCCAGGGCCGGGCAGCTCAGTGCTCTGTGAGCGACAGCTGCAGGATTCGCTGCAAGTCTTCTTCCTCCTGCTGACCTCGTCGTTCCCGCTCTTCCTGTTCCCTTGAAGACAACTCCAGAGCCAGGCGAAGCTGCTCCTCAAAGCTTGGGGGTGCAGGGGATGGAGGTGTCCTCTGAGGAGATTCTGGGCCCCTGGACTCTGTGGACAGCTGTAGGCTTTCCTGGAGGGCCCTTCAGGGCCAGGGTTGGAGGAGAAGAGACCAATGAGAGGGCTTGGGGAGAAGCCAAGAGCATGAAATTGTGAGGGACGCGATGTCAGGGAGAGAGACAAGCAGGACTCTTGTGGCCCTTCCTGCTCCTGGCGGTGAGCAGCGTTTTGTCTTGTGACGGTATGGAGGCCTCGATCAGACCTGCCTTGCTTCCCACCCTCCCCACCAGTCAGGACCAGTTCGTGGGGGACTCACTGCTCCAGCTGAAGCTGCTCTTCAAACACTGTGACTTGGGGAGGAGGGAGAATGCCAGGCCGTGTGTTGGTCAGGGCTTCCCACACAGTCACCTGCAGCAGTCAGAGCCCAGAACTGTCACCCCAGGCCTGTGGCTGGGGAGGTCATGACCCACCTTCCACCGGCACCCCACCTGCTCTGCCTCTGTGCCCGCCTCGAGCAGGCTCTGCTGGATGGCAAACTGAAGCAGGTCATCGTCCTCGTCCCGAAGGGGTTCACTGCGTTCAGCACCCAGCACACTGTACCCCTCCGGCACCTCGAACACAGAGGGGTCCACCTCACATGGAAAAGGGTTTCCTGGGCAGGGTAACAGAGGAGTCGCGTTCAGTTCAGCCCCAAGGCTGATCGGGGAGCCGCACAGCCACCTAGCTCTCCTGCAGCCATACCTGAAGCAGAGTTGGCAGAACCGGGGGCGGGGACCCACACGGAGCTCACAGGCTCATCACAGCCACACAGGTTACTGAAGGTGATTCGGGCATTGAGCACGTGGAAGAGGGGAATCTCTGAGAGGAGAGAGCCAGGTTTGAGCTGCTTGCCCCTTGCAGTAACCCCAAACCTGAGGAGGGTGTCATGCCCGAGTCCTGGCTGCCTTCTCACCAATCTTGACCGGGAAGCCTGGCGGGAGGCGGAGAGTGATGAAGTCCCGCAGCTTGGCAAAGTGAGCATTGCTGATGGCCATCAGGTCGATGATGGGCGTCACCTGGTCACCCAAGGACAGTGGGTGCTCCTCACTCAGCCACAGTGTCGCCTTGAACCTATCCAGCCAACCAGAGAAAGTGGGTCAGGGACCCTGGTGCCTCACCCTTTCTGGTCGCCGGCCCGTGGTGCTGCCCTTTTCCCTGTCCGGCTCCTATGGACGCTGCCCCAGGAACTCAGCACTGGCTCTGAAGCCTGTAGGTCTCAGCTCCTGGCCCATTCTGGTGCTGATGGCTCTTTTGGTCTGCATGCGGAGAGGCAGGAGGCAGCCTGTGGGCTTATCTGGGCCTTATCTACAGCCTGGTCTTTGTCCGAAGCTAGTCAGCACTATACACTTGACTGTGTTGGACACAAACACCAAAGCGCCGTGCTTGGGGGTTGAGCCCAGCCCAGAGGCCAGCACTTTGGGGTTGAAATCTCATCTCCAATCAATGTCTGAGGAGAGACACGTGAGGCTGCGTGACATCTGTGGGACCCGCTCTAAAGCATCTTCACCGTGACTACATCCATGTGACCATGGACATCTGGTTGACTTTTTGTTTTTCTGAAAAAAACAGACTCCCAGAAGGGAAGATTATTTCCTTGTGATATAAGCCACTGGACGGCAGAGCTGTGGGCCCTTCCCACTCTGTCATGCTCTGGTCCTAGGCACATGCTCACTGAGTTGAACAGAAAAACAAGCCAGGAATGGTGGAATCCCGCCACTTGGACTGTTTTGAGTTGGAGGCCAGCCTGAGCTACATAATGAGCTACAAGCCAGGGCTACAAAGTGGGACCCTGTATCATAAAGCCCAAAACAAACAACAAACAAACAAACAAGCAAGCAAATACATCGGTGACGTCACCCAAATATGTCCAGGTGCATGCTGGGTGTCCAAACCACGGCAAAGACAGACATGGCTCCCACCCTCTGGAGCTGGTCAGGGAGAAATCTACTAGGTGAGCAGATCCCTCACTGTGACGCACTCCATGCATGACAGGACCCTGCGGATGCTCACAGTCTTCGGTGGGACTCCCCAACCTGCCCCCAGACCTCACCTCTGTACTTTGCTGGACATCTCAATGGGGCGGCCAATGTTTCTCGATTCCAGGCTGAAGCTGGGGTCAAAGTACTCCTCGGGGGAAATTGCTGAGGGGTTGGTGGGGCTGGCGGCCTGCTGCACGGGAGCCTGAGTGGACCCCAGGGTGGGACTTAGCCCTCAGTAGGACCAGGAACGAGCCCCACCCACCCAGGCTTGGCCCGGCCCTTCCCCAGGCAAGCTCACCCCACTGTGGGAAGAGTGCTGCTGGGCCATCCCCAGGAAGGACTGGAACGGGGTCTTCCCCCCTGAGAAGAGGTAGTCAGTAGTTGGAACCATGAGGGAACTCTGGGCAATTCCCCAGCCTGTGTTCTGCCGTTCTCTGCCTGGGAGCCTCCCGCTGGGTGGGAGAGGGTTCCGGGCCGGAAGAAGGAGTGCCCCCCACCCTGCCTGGGGTTGTGGAGCCCTGGCCCCACACCACTGGATGACTGGGCAGCAGGCAGTCGCACCTGGGTTTACCTTTGTTCCTTAACTTGTCCTGATCGGAGAGGTGCTCTGTTCGTGTGCGCGTCACCAGCTCCACATTGGTGGCGCTGTACACCTGTGGATAGATCGAGGGGAGACACAGGGAACTCAGGGTTCAGAGCCTGTTCTTCATCAGCCCAGGATCCAAGTCCTCTGTTCCCAGAGACACACAAAATTTCCCCGCAGGAGAGCAAGTGGCAGCGTCTGAACCCCAGGAGTCACTAACAGGGACATGTAGTCAGAGAGCCAAGAAAAACAAAAGACAACAAAAAAGCACCCATGACTTCATCTCAGAGCCCAGGGAGGGGTGAGCAGGGGCTGGGTCTCTGGGCCACAGGAAGTCACTTTGGTTGATTAGGCTTCTGGGGTCAAAAAACCTATTCCCCCTCCCCCTCCACAGCATGAGGGGTGAAGCAGCTTAGCCTCCAGGTCCCACAAGGCTATCCCCAAGTCCCCTAGCCCAGCAGCCCCTCCTGCCTTGGCCTCGTAGCCACTAACAGTCTCCATCTTCTCAGACCGCCATCCCCAGATACCACATTTGTTCCTGTAACAGACCAGACAGGAGAGGTGAGGACACGCCCCCTCCCCGGTCCACCCAGCTGGGGGCCCTGAGCACTCAACTGCCGAGGTCCTTGCCCACAGTGACACACGGAGGGGCCTGGACTAGAAGGACTGGACAAGGCCAAGGACTAGAGGCACAAGAGCAGTTCTTTTATTAGGTATGATAATGGTGTTGGGGCTCAGTTAAAAACTCTGCATGAATGCAGAAACATTTATTATTGAGATGACAAGATAGCTGGGATGACTGGTTCTTGTTACTGTTGTTTGAGATCTCACTCTGTAGACCAGGCTGATCTTGAACTCACAGAGAATCATCTGCCTCTAGCTCCTGAGTGTGCACACATACATACAACAATATAATAGTAACCTAGATGAAATGGACGAACTACTGAAGCTGACATAGGAAGAAATCATCTAAACAAGGTCTACAGCAAGTGAGCAGATGGTTCTCTTTCTCTTCACCATCGTCTACCCGGAGAGAAAAGCACAGGACTGAAGGCTTTACCATGGAATTCTATCAACAGTTTAAAGAATTAGTGCCAGGTATTTGCCAACTCTTCTATAAAATGGATGATGAGGTCATACTTTTCAACTCCTGCTATTAAATTTTGCCCACATATCAAAACCAGACAAAGAGCCGGGCGGTGGTGGCGCACGCCTTTAATCCAGCACTCGGGAGCAGAGCCAGGCGGATCTCTGTGAGTTCGAGCCAGCCTGTCTACCAAGTGAGTTCCAGGAAAGGCGCAAAGCTACACAGAGAAACCCTGTCTCGAAAAACCAAAAAAAAAAAAATAAAAAAAAAATAAAAATAAAAAAAAAAAAAAAAGAAAAAAAAAAAAAAAAAAAAGAAAAAAAAAAAAAAAAAAAAAAGACAAAGATATGAAAAGGAAACTGCCAGCTCTGGTATAACTCAGGGTGCTTGCCTGGCACTCATGGACCACCAGCACAGAAAGATAGAGAGAAGAAGTAAGGGAGGCACGTAGATTGGCTACAGACCAATATTTCTTATGAATATATAGACAAAGTCCTTATCAAATCATTAGCCAACAAAATCTAACAAGCCGGGCAGTGGTGGCGCACGTCTTCGATCCCAGCACTCAGGAGGCAGAGGCAGGTGGATCTCCGTGAGTTTGAGGCCATCCTGGTCTACAGAGTGAGTCCCAGGACAGCCAGGGTACACAGAGAAACCTTGGAAGAAAAAAACAAAAAAAGCTGACAAAATGGCTCACTGCCACCAAACGTAATGACCTGAGCTAGGTCCCCAGGACCCAACTGGTAGAAGGACAGAACCAATTCCCTAAGGCTATCCTCTGACTTCCATATGTGCATCTCGGCATGCATGTGTGCATGTGACACACACGCATACACACACACACACACACACACAGAGGCACACACGCAATAAATAAATATTTTAAAAGGTACAAAAAATTATTACAAAGCAACAGTCATTACAATAGCGAAGGTGCACGCCTTTAATCCCTGCACTTGGGAGGCAGAGGCAGGGGGATTCTGTGAGTTTGAGGCCAGCCTGGTGTACAGACTGAGTTCCAGAACGGCCAGGGCTATACAGCGAAAATCTGTCTTGAAAACAAACAAACAAACAAAAATAAAATAAATAAAACAAACTCAATTGGAATAGACATTTGTCAAAAAATAAAAATAAATAAAATGACCCAATTTGCACATAAGAAAATCTTCAGCATCATTAGTCATTAGAGAAAGGCCAATCAAACCCATAGTGAGGTGTCTGTCCTATTCATCAGCCTAGCTGGAATGCCGAAATCAAAGAATGACCAATACGGAACATGGGTGAGAATGTGGAGAACAGACTGTTGGTAGCAATGTAAAATGATTCGGGCCACTTGGTAAAGAGTCTGGCATTTCCTCAAACAAACAAAAAAAAGATTGGGTTGTTATATAACCCAGCAGTTCCACTCCAAGGTTAGTAACATATCTAGGAGAAATGAAAACACACGCACATAAAATTTATATGAAAGTATACAGTTTGATTATTCCTAATAGGCAAACTGCAGGAACAACCCAAATGTGATGGAATTATATAAATAAAGAAATAAAGAATAATTGTCAGGACTGGAGAGATGGTTAGTGCATTTTACCTCTGTTTTTGCAAAGGACTGGTGTCGGTTCCCAGTACTCACATGGTTTACCACCATCTATAACTCCAGTTCCAAGGGCTCTGATGCCCTCTTCTGGTCTCCTTGGGCACTGCATGCACACGGTGCTCAAGATACATGCAGGTAAAACCCTCATACACATAAAATAAAAATAAATCTAAAAAAAAAGTAATTATGGTATGTTCGTACAATGCATTTATCCATAAAAAGGAGTGAAGTGTTACATTCTACAGTTACAGTTTGGATGGACCTTGAAAACATTATAAATTGAAGAAATCAATACACAAAAAGCAACAGATCTTCAGATTCCATTCATGTGCAAATAGCAACAGAGACTAGATCAGCGGTTACTTCGGGCTAGGTAAAAGGAAGACTGGAGCTCAAGAGTTACTTCTTGAGATGATAAAACCTTTAAAAAATTGACCGCAATGATGGCATATATTTGTTAACAAAAACCACAGTAACCCCTGAACCCCAATCTAAGCAGTCTCTAGTGCAGGTGGGCTCAGCCTCCCACAGGTGTCAGGAACCTTAGGGATAGGTCTGCTTTTATTAAGGGTGGTTTACATTGGGTGTGGTGACACACACCTACAATCCCAGTACTCAGGATTTGAGGCAGGAGGGTCTCTAGTTCAAGACCAGCCTGGGCTACACAGTGAGACCCTAACTTTTAAAAACTGTGTGCTTTCCTATCTCTCTTCCATGGCCACCCATGGTGTGCCAGGGCCCCAACCAACCTCTCAAAGGCCACATTGCGAGTGTCCAGGTGGGTGGAGACAATAGGAGACGTGAGGCGACTGGCCACGTGTTCTTCACTGGGCCGCATGGCAGCCAGCAATGCTTCCGGTTCATGCAGAGCTGGACCTAGTGTCTCCGTGTGCACCACCTGCCGGTCATGGTCCACTTCCATCACCAAGGCCCCTGCCTCTGTCAGCCGCAGGGGTGTCACAGGAGGGGAACAGATCAGTGCCAGGCCCACCAATGAGCTATCCTCAGCCACCTGCTGCTAAGTAGGTCCATCCTCAGCCCCTTGGTGCCCCTCCACCCTCAGCTTCCGTCTCCACTCCCAGAAGGGGCAGAGATAGAAGTCACAGGAGAATCTGAGGGTGTCTGCACGCTTGTCCCTGCCACAAGTGCCCCAGAGCTCACCCTGCCCCCTGAAGATGAAGCTCCTCCGGCCACGCTGCCAGGTCATGTGCTCAAAGCCCAAGAGACTAGTGTCCACTCGTAGGCTCTCACCACGCTTCCACACACGGTACACATCGCTCGGGCACATCTTGGACACAAGGGGTACTGCAAGGAGTCTCCGAGTCATCGGGAATCTTCCCCAAATAGCCCGCTCCAAATCTTAGCAGCCCATCGGTCCCCACTCACCCCAGCTGGTGAACTCCCACTTCATTTCCACGTAGAAATCAGGGGCCTAAGAGAGACCAAAGCTACCTGTTAGGGCCTGTGAGTCTGGTGTCATAGCCTAGAAGGCCTTGGGGCTCACAGTCCATCACTGCTCTTTGGGAGCCCACAAATTGTGCTGCAGTGCTGTGGCCCATCTACACTCCCACTCCAAACCAACCCTGCCAAGGAGAGGGCCCAAGCAGGCCCAAAAATGGTCTACAGATAAAGAAGCCATCAGCACTGGATGGCCTGGGGCCAGTCAACATGGCCCACAGGCCACTGTGGGGCCCTCCGAGGGCCTTTGTCTCTTCTGTGTCTCAGAGTCCTGATCTGTAAAGGGGACACAATGACACCTCCAGGAACAACTGTGCTCCTGTCCTCTGCGTGCTTAAGGATGAAGTAGGCATTCCAGGGTCCAGGCCATCTCTACCCAGTCACCCTTCTGGAAATTTACCTTCTCTAGGAGGCTCCAGGCCTACCATTCTGCCCAAGAGATTCCTGGCATCAGGAACCCTTAGTGCTGCTGAACCCTTTCCTTCCAAAGGACCCAGCCCCACGTGCATGGGCCCGGGAGCCTCTATTTCTCACATGACCTTTGGCACAGAGGTAAAGGCGGTGGGAAAGCATACTGCACAGTCCAGGTACTTACTCTTCAAAGGCCAGGCCCAGGGGACCAGGGTGACCCCTTATGATACCCCACTCCCTTACTGACCACATCCTATACCCTACCACACCTGACGGAGTTTGTTGAGCAGTTCTGGAATGCCAGCCAATCTCTGTGTGGCCCTCTGGAAGTCCCGATACTGGAGTACCAACTGCACCATCTCAGGGTCTCCAGTGCTGACTGCCTCCTGCAGGACTGGAGAGAAAGGGCTGCTGGGGAAGTCCTTAGTGACCCCAGGCTTGACCGCTCCCTCCCACCCACCAACCCCTGCCCTGCATAGTACCTGCCCAGCCCTGGTGGCTCTCTTTGCCCACGTTGGCATTATGTCGAAGAAGGACTCTCACAGACTCCAGGTTCCCCAAGGACACAGCCAGCTCCAGAGGGGTCCGCCCTCGGGGATCCTCCTGTTCAATGTCGTGCTGAGGGAGATGGGACACTCAACACAAGGCAAGAGAGAGCCAAAGCAAGGAGGTCACAGGGTTGAAACGGGCTAGAGTTACATGGGAAATAAAGAGAGTAACCGGGTCAGTGGGAAGATAGAGGGTGGCCTATGTGGGCTGGAGGATGTCGGGGTAAGGGAGGCAATGAGAGCCAATGGCAAGGGTCTGCTTATTTCTCCTGCCCGCTGCGACCCATAGAGTTGGGGGGCTAGTGAGGGATGTCAAGAGTCTGGATCAGCTTGAGGACCAAGAGCAAGGTTCTTGTCCTCAATTTAGCTCAGAGGTGGAGGGTGAATCCGAAGCTTAGTGCAATACGAAGTGGGCAGAGAGCAGAGCTAGGCCCAGCGCCCGAAGATGCAGCTAAAGGGCAGGTGACCTGGGCTTCCGACAAGGCTGGAGCTAAGGAGCCAGGATGCGGCTGCGGAGCAGAGCAGGGGCAAGTGGGGTGCAGGATGGATTCCGCACCTCGGCATGGGGACCAGCCGGATCCACCGCAGGGCCTCACCTGGCGGCTGTGCAGCGCGGCCTCCAGTTCGCGGTGCCGGTTCGCCCAGACTAGCCGATGCAGTGGGAAGGTGGGGCCCAAGCCGGCCATAGTGGGCCTCAGCGCCGCATCCCGAGAGGACGGCCCAGCCCTTCTTGGCCTGCGCCTGGCACTGCCCCCGCGCCTCCGCTCCGAGCCGCACCTCAGCTGCGCCGGCCACAGCCCCGCGGACCCCTGGGCTGGAGCCGCGGCAGCAACAGCGAGGGCGGCAGGGAGGGCGGGCCGGGGGGAGCGGGGGCGGGGCCACATGGGGATAGGGCGTGGCTTCGGGCTCCGCGCCCCCTCGCCTCCAGCAGCCATGGCAACCACTGCAGGCCTGCGCGCTGGGGGCGGGCGGGGGGGGGTTTGTCCAGTCTCCAGGGCAACCACACGCGCCCCTGGAACAGCAGGAACCTCGTTTCGAAGCCGCCAGGGTCGGTAGGGGGCGTTCCGGAGGGCGGGGCCTAGCTGCATCTCTACCCGTGCCTGCAGAGGGCGCCCCATGCCCTGCGCAGACCACCTTCCTAGTGGTCTAGAAAGGGAGGGAAGGGCCGGGAGGAGGGCGGAGAGGCTTGGTGGAGCGGGTACTGGGCCCTGAGACCTCCGTGTGCAATAGGCCCTAGTCTGTTGCTCTTACAGACCCTCGCCCACACCGTGTCCTTCCACCCAGCCCACTCCTGGGTTCCACAGACACCGACTGGCCTTTTGTGTGCGGTTGAGATGGAAAATCTTGACCTCATCCCTGCCAGGCAAGGCACTCAGCTTCTGGAGATGAGCACCCAGCAACAGCCCCTAATGCTGACCGATCTAAACCTCTTCCCCAAGGATCTGGCTGGCCCTGATTCCTGGAAGACATCACACCATGAACGGGGAACCCTCCAACAGCACTGGAGTCAGGAATAGGAATACTGGGGTTTGAGAACACAGGCTTTCCTGGTGGGAAATTGGCCGTGGTGCACACTGCCACCACGTGGGTCCCTTTTGCAGAGGCTGCATTTTATTGTCAATAGGGAAGGAAGGAGAGTTTCGAAACAAGGCCGTTACTTCCACCCACACAGGAACTAGGGCGCAGGCAGTCACCTTAGGCCCGGCCCCTGGTTCTCTTCAGCCCTACCATGGGGTCTCTGATCCCGGTCTTGGTGAAGCCGTAAGTAAACCAGACTTTCCAAAACTGATCCACTGGTCTGTTTCTCCATTTTTAAAACTTACATTTGATTAATTATCCATTCATTCTTGTGTGGGGGTGCCCATGAGTGTAGAGGTCAGAAGACAACTTTTGAGTTGGTTCTCTCCCACCCTTGAACTCAGGTTGTCAGGTTTGACAGCATGTGTCTTTATCTGATGAGCCATCTTGCTGGCCCTGTCTCCCTATCTGTAACAGTTAATGGGTGGAGAAAGCCCATTAACTTGAGGCTCCCTTCCTGCCCTAGGATGCCCTCATTTCTGCAGCCTGATTGCCACCTTTACCCCTCTCTCCTTGTGGTCAGGTGGCTGATAGCTCTCCCGCTCCCCACCTTGTGTGGTGCAGTCAGGTCTTCGGTGATAGCTGGACTTAGGAAGGAGTTCAAGGGCTTCTGAATGTCCAGAGCTCCACAGTTAGGGTCTGCTGGCCTCTGCTTTCGTCAGAGACTGTCCTGTCTCCACATCCTCTCCACCCTGAACCTGGAAGGGCTACGAGTTGCTGCAGTCTTGTGATTTCTCCACCAGCTCTTACTTCTCTGCCAGTGAACCTCTTTTCCACACCTGACACTCATGTGAGCCTCTCCTTGCTGAGAGCTTGTCTGCTCCATCCTCCTACCGCCACCCGATGCCACCTCTACAACCATCTCTGGTCTTAGGTACTCCATGTTGCCTCACTAGGGTGTCAAAAGCCATATCCAAACACCCTTACCTTCTTCCTCCCAGGCCAGCTGTGCTCTGGGATGTCTTTCTTACCTCTTTTTGTTGTTATTGGGTTTTTGTGTGTGTGTGTGTTTGTTTGATTGGCTGGATGGTTTTTTAACATAGGGTTTTGAGACAGAGTTTCACTGTTTAGCCTTGGCTGTCCTGGAACTCACTCTGTAGACCAGGCTAGCCTCTAACTCATAGAGTTCCACCTGCCTCTGTGAGCCACTACTGCCCAGCCGTTTGTCTTTTGAGGGTCTCATTATGCATCTTTGGCTGGCCTGTAACTCACTGTATAGACCAGATTGGCGTCAAACTCATACATTCACCTGCCTCTGCCTCCCAAGTACTGGGATTAAAGGTGTGCGCCATGCCCAGCTCTATCTAACCTCTTGAATACTCAGCATCATGGCCTTCCTAATATGCTCCAGGGTTGACCACCTACTTCTCATCCCTAACCTTGGCCTGGCCTACTCCACTGCTCAGCCATTTTCTCCTCTCTGGCCTCTTTCACTTCTTCCTTTACAATTACCATTCCAAGATGGTCTTCCCCAGACAAAAGCAGTGACTCTGTCTTCTTTCTTCTCGCAGTGACCAGCCATTTGTTTTAGAGAACTGAAACTTGAGAACTAAGCCAGACATGGTAGCAAACACTTGTAACCCCAGTACTTGGGAAGTGGAGGCAGGAGGATGAGGAGTTCAAGGCCATCCTTGGCTAGATAATGAGTTCAAGACTAGCCTCTGCTAACCACTCAGAGCCAAGCAAGTTCAACCCCTCAGTCTGTTCATATCTCCAGGCTGCAGTCACTGAGTATTCTGGGCCTGTGCTGAGTTAAGGCTGGCCTTTCAGGGCCCCAATGCCTGGTTCCTTCCTTTGTGTTTTGCTGACTGGGACAACTCATAAGTGCCTGACCCTTCTTGGTCTTAGAAACATCTCCACCAAGGACCACTCCAATGCTGGAGGCCCAGCTCAAATGCCATTTCACCCAAGACCACACAGTATCTGCCTTAGAACTATCTCCTTCTCTGAGCACCCCACCCCTGCACTGGACAGGACGGGCAATGGTGCTTACATGCTCTGTCACCTGTTCCAAAGACCTGGAGCAAGGACACAGGAGAAAGAAGTTCATTCTCAGGAGATAGGCTTGATGTTGGGGCACCCCTTAAGTCCAGTGACCCTGGCAGAGGTTGTACAGTGAGGCCACAAGAGGCCAAGGCCAGCCACAGCCAAAGGGCCAGAAGTTGCAGTGTGGACGAGAAAACTCATGTGCTGAGAGGGAGCGGGGACCAACATATTGCTTGACATGCAGGGGAACGTGATAAGGTCAATATGTCCCCAGCCACTCCAAACATGACATCTGACGTGGACTACAGGCCACTCCTGCTTACTTGGGAGGTGGGCAAAAGAATTCCACTCTTCCAGGGAGGGAAGGATGGGTCACTGAGATCCTCCCCTGTCAGGCCCCAGACGGAAGTGACTGAAAAGTGGTCACCAGGCACAAGAGTGAGGCAGCGAGGAGTCAGGCACCATTTTTTATAAAAACGCATAGTCTCATTTTCCACTCTTTAAAATCACATTCAAAAATCGGCAAAGAGACGCCCCGGGAGTGAGTAGACAGGGGGGGTGCGCTGACCCAGCCCCAGGGGAGAGGGCGCGACACCACACACAGCTGCATGACGGGTACAAGGGGGCATGCGGTGGGCGAGGTGGCCCTGTGGGCGGTGGCACTGACAGGACACGGGCTGGGGGCTGGACAGTGTGGGTGGGGACACACTGACCAGTTAGGACAAGGAGGACTGGCCCAGCCGGGCTCCTGTGCTGTGCCACCCACCTGCCCAGGCTGTCCCACTGTGGTCCTGGGCAGGTGAGCCTCACACAGCCCAGGGTTGGGGACCTGGGTTCAAGCCAGGC
This sequence comes from Peromyscus leucopus, assembly GCF_004664715.2. Taxonomy (NCBI): domain Eukaryota; kingdom Metazoa; phylum Chordata; class Mammalia; order Rodentia; family Cricetidae; genus Peromyscus; species Peromyscus leucopus. Next base: position 58,017,046 of record NC_051063.1, on the reverse strand, counting down.
CAGTGTGGCCCAATCCACGACTGCCTTTTCTGTGCTCCTGAGTCCGGGCACGCCATGGGAAGAAGAGGGGCTGGCGTGGAGGCCAGCAGCGGCCACTGCCGGCGCCAGCCTTCTGACCCAGCCTTAGCGTCCACGAAGGGGGGGGGGTGACACAGAGGCTTTTCCTGAACAAGGACCTAGGAGCCAGTCACGGGGACCTCCAGGTCTGGGGAGACAGGGCCTTCTCTCACCAGTGGCAAGAGGCCAGAAGAGCAGGGGTCTGTCCCTCTGTGGCACGAGGGCTGTGACAGGAAAGTTCAAGTAGTATCCCTGTGGTGCACGCTCCGTCATGGGGTGCTGGCTGGGCCACAGGCTGAGCACGGCCCACGGAGCCTGACGTGGCCCACCTACCAAGGGTGGCTTCACCCCACGGAGGGGCGAGAGGGCTGCTGAGAGTTGCTCCTCTTCCCTACAGGAAGACACTGGGAGCAGGGACCCTGGGTGGGGGGTGGGGGTCAGGGCAGGGGTCTCAGACAGTGGCTGGGTTGGTGGCAGCAGGAGCCAAGGCAAGCGGGCCCCTCCCTGGGGGCTGGGCCAGGCTGGGGCTACAGGAAATCACAATAATTACAAAATAAAACCTTTTCCGCTTTGCGGGAAAACAAAACAAATAATAAAAATTCGACAAAATAAATTAGAGGTTTATAAAAGGCGGGTGGGCAGGCGGGCAGCGGATGGGCGGGTCAGAGGCCGTTGGCACTGCCACGCTGGATCAGTGGCACTTTACTCAGCTCCACCACAGGTGAACGTGGCTTGTTCTTCATCTTGGGCACTCGCTGCACCAGCTGCTGGGCCTCACGGTAGGCATCCCGCAGCTCTTTCTTCCACTGCACCAGCTCAGGATCACTCTGTACATGGCCAGGCTCTATCAGGCTCTGCTGGCCGGGCTCCCACCCGCCTGCACCCTCACCTCCGGGCCCCCACTTACGTCACACTGAAGGACGAACTGCTTGCCCCCGCGGATCTTAAGCAGGAGACACTTGCGCTCCTTGATCTGCGTCTCTTCCACCGACTGGATCTCTTCCATGGTCAGGAGGCTCTGCTGCAGGGTGGGAAAGGCAGAGCGGGCAGTGGAGGAAGGCCCCGGCCGGGACCCACCCTGCGCCCACACCATGTTCTACCAGCTCCCCTTCTTACCGGAGCCTCGCCTTCGCCCCGCCACTCCAGCCGGTTTGGGAAGAGGTAGAAGTACCGCCGCTGCCACTGGGTCAGGAAGGGGTTGCCCATCTTGGACATGTAGCCGTGCATGATGCAGTCCTTACCCAGGGCGTAGTCTGCACGAGAGAGGGTGTAGGCTCAGCCCCCGCCCCCGCCCCGTCTCTGGCTGTGCTCTTGGTCCGTTTCTTAGCAGAGCCCACTTCTCATCTCTGCGGTGTACAGCAGGCCCGGTGTCCCGAGTCCCGAGTCCTCACCCTCCTCGTGGCCCAGCTGCTTGTTTTTGGCTTTCTTCCTGGCCTCCAGCCGATCTGTCTCAGCGTTGATGGTGTCAAAAACAGTCTCTGCCACCTCCTGCTGCCACCGCTCCGAGATGGTGAGAGGGAAGTTGCGGTACAGTTCCTGGTCGCTGTCCAGTAACTTCACCAGGTGGACATGGCAGGGGACGTGGAGAGACAAAGGATGCCAGGACATGGTCAGCCACAGGCCTGCGTAGGGCCCTAAGTCAGGGACGGTCTCTTGTGACCACCGTCCCCAGGGAGGTTGAGGGATGAGGAAGTAAGGCCCATAGCCCACAGGGCTACCACTGTGTCTCACGGGGTGGAGGAGGGGCAAGGGCCATCCAGAGCAGGCCAGGCTCGGGGTTCAGGGGCCAGGCAAGGTGCAATACCTTGATTCCTTTTGTGTCCTCCTCATCAAAGGAGCCAATGTCAAAAGCATCAGCTGCATTCACCTCCCCACGTGGGGGGATCAGTGGGGGTGGGTACTGCAAAGAGCAGGGGTTGGCATCAGCAGGGGTGAGGGGCCATGGAGTTCCCCGTCCTACCCCTGGACAGACTCTTACCTTCTGTAAGAAGACCATCTGCCAGTCCAGTGAGCGGAAAAAGGGGCTTTCTTTTACCTCCTGAGCTCTGTGGAGAGACACACTCAAGTTGGGCTAGGTCCACACTGTGGGGTCATTAGCTCAGGCTTGCTTCCTGGCTCAGTCACCTTTTGGCTCTATGATCTTAAGTGAGTTCCATACTCTCAGCCTGTTTGTTCATCTCTAAATGGGAGAAGCAGTTCCCACATCCTGGGCTGGTGTGAGTTTTAATACCGCTTTGCTTGGCAATTAACAGATATCCCAGTGGACATAAAAAGCTGCAATTAAGCTGGGTGTGGTGGCATAGACCTCTAATCCCAGCACTTAGGAGGAAGCAGGAAGATGAGTTCAAGGCCAGCCTCAGCTACAGAGTAAGGGTAGTCTAAGCTACGTGAGACCTTGTCTTGAAAAATAACCCCCACCTCATGCAAAATAAATAATAAATAAATAAAAAATAAAACAACAAACCAACCACTGTTATAATTATGGTCATCATCACCTTGCTACAAAGACTCTTCTGGTTCTTTTGAAAGCTGATCCCTAGTTGGTTCCAACAGTGACACATCCAGTCAGCCCTGCCACCTTGAGGACACTGGACAATGTGGGCCATGACTTCTCTTATGAGCCCCTTACAAGGGGGTTGAAACCATGGAAGAGTCCAAATGATGGAAGAGAACCACTGTTCTAACGGGGCACAGGCAGAGGCCCAGGCAGGCTGGCCCAGCGGCCCACAGCAAAGACTGAACATGGCCACATGCTGGAGGGGCTAGGACACTCACCCACGGCCCAGACAGCCTAGCCTCCGATTGACGTCCCTCTGCAGCAAACCTTCCAGCAGGGACCGGAGTTCAGGGGAGAAGGAATCAGGCAGCTCGACAGCCTTTGAGGAAGAGAAGGAGGGAGTCAACGGAACCCCGGAAGAGCCCGTGGCTCTGGGGGAGGGTAGAGGCCAGAGCAGGAGGTGAGGCGCAGCCTCCTGCTGGTCCCCAGCAAATGTAAGCTCTGACAGAGGAGGCAAGAGGCCTGCCTCTCCCTTAGGGCTAGAGAAGGGGTCACTGGCTCAAGAGCTGTGCTGGCTGGAGGGAACCGCTGTGGACCTTACCTTCGACCCTCCCACTCACCATTGTCAAGGTCATGCGATCAATCTCATGCTTGTCTTTGGTCTTGTGCTGCCGAAAGGGGCTGTGTCTGGACAAGAGGTCAAAAAGACCAACGTCAGAGACCAAGAGTGGGAAAACTGAGGCAGACTGCGTGAAGGAGACCTACGAGAAGGGAGGGAGGGAGGGCTCCACCCCTAGTCCCCAGGCCCTGGAGGGCTCCCCCCCTGCTTCCTACTTCCTATCCTGATTGGTGAACAGTGTCTCAGGGACTCACCCCACTTGCCCACCTGGGACAGCCTACTCACCCCCGCAACAACTTGAAGAGCATGCAGCCCAGGGAGAACCAGTCGGCACTGCTGTCATAGGCCACCCCCTTCTGCAGGACTTCGGGGGCCATGTACCCGTGCGTGCCCCTGTGGGAGCACAGATGGTAAGTGAGGTGCAGGAGGTGCGGGAAGGGAAGGGATGGCTTGGGCACTCACACACTGGCATGGGGCTTCTTCTTGGAGAAGTCACAGGCTAGGCCCAGGTCCGAGATTCTCACGTGGCCATGCTCGTCCAGGAGAATGTTGGCTGGCTGTGAAGAAAAGCCCAGTGAGCTGCTGGGCCAGAAGGAGGCCAGCCTGGGCCTTCACTAGAGGAAACTAAGTTTCTGGGACAAGGCCCCAGGTAGGACACCCCTTCCCCCACACCACAGCTGAACTCAGGAAGCGGCTCAGGCAGGGAGGGGAGAAGGGCAAGGCAGGGTGACAAGCTAACCTTGTCTCAGGACTAGAGGGAAGGATGGGTGGCAGCAGCCCCTCACCTTCAGGTCCCTGTAGACTACAAAACGGTTGTGCATGTGTTCAAGACCCAGGATGATCTCGGCTGCGTAGAAGCGCATGTCGGCCTCAGAGAAGACTCCATGCTGAGACAGGTGGTAGTGCAGGTCCCCACCTGAGGGGTGGCCCTCCAGGTGAGACTCAGCTTCCTGCCCAAGTCCAGCCCTGGGTCCACCCCCTAGGGCTGGTCCTGGGCTCACCATTCATGAGATCCAGGATGAAACTGAGCTTGTCTGGTGTGTGGAATGCATATGACATGCACACGATGAAGGGGCAGTCCTAGGAGGGAGGGGAAGGTGAGCAAAGACCAGCTGAGGCTTGGGTCAGAGGTCACTACGGGGGCCCGCTTGGCCTCCCAGCTCACCCCGGTGCTGACAAGGGAAAGCATGATCCGCTCGTTCAGAGCCAGGGTCTCTCCCTGCTTCATCTTGATGCGTTTCTTGTCCAGACACTTCATGGCATACCTGTGATGGAGGAGGAGGTCAGCTGTATCAGCACACCCCTGCAGGGCAGAGCCCCAGGCTGCCTCAGCAGGCTGCTGATGAAGACCAGACGCAGGACAAACACGTGACACAGCCAGGGCTTTAGAGAGGGCAAAAGGTGCTGGCAAGTTAGTCTCTGAGGAGCCTGAAGGAGACAGAACAGCCAAAGCAAGACAGGAAGGAGGGCAGCGGCAGGGACAAGGTATGCTCCTAGGCAGAGACTGAACATTCAGGGACGGCAAGCTTGGGACACCAGTCCCCACAACAGCTCTTCCCTAGAAGGCCCCAGCCCCTCATGATACCTCTAGAGGCCTGACTCCTCCCTCAGGCGCCCCACCCAGTGCCAGCTGATCAGGGTGCTCACATCTTGCCCGTGTCTGCTTTCCGGCACCCGTAGACCTCACCGAAGCCCCCACGCCCGATGATGCGATGCACACTGAAGTCATTCATGGTCAGCTGCGGGGTAACAACAGCTGAGGTCACTGCAGGCCTCCTGGGCCCAGCCCCACAGCACAGGCATTGGGCAGCAGGGACAAGCCCAGGCACCAGGGTCCTCTACGCCTGAGATCTAGCCACACACTTACCTTTCTCAGGCCTCCCCAACTGGGATCCTAGCACCGGCCCCCCTCCCCTCCAGAGCCACCACTGTGAGGCTGCCAGCAGGGCCCTGGCATTTCCCAATGGTCCCCTGGCACGCCAGCGCCCCGCCCACTCACATGGATGTTGAGTTCAACGTTCTTCCACTGGCAAAAGCGTGTGAACTTGTCACTGGGAAAGAGAGAGGGCGCACACTTAGGCAAACTTCAAGCCTACCCCACCCACTGTCCTTCCAGAGTCCTGGCAAGTAGACCCCCGAGCCTGTGGTCAGCTCAGGCCATACACCCTCAGCAGCTGAGCCATGATGTCCTACTGGATCAGAGAGATGGTCTCCAGTCAGACTTCCACCCACCAGGGTATGGCACCTGCTGCGCACACACCTCTAGCCAAGAGTTCATTACCAGGAAGTCATCTTCTCAGCCACCCCACCCCTTCTACGGCTAGGTAGCTAGGACTGAAAATGCTGCTCCTTGCATTCTGCCTAGACTCTGCAGGTTCAAGCCACAGAAGACAGTATGTACTTCAGGCCTAGCCCTGACACTCCACAGCACAGGGAGACCAGCACGGTGACCCCAGAAAGACAGAGTGAGAGAAGAGGACAAAGTCTGTGTGACCTCCCACGAGTAACTTTGATAGGACATGGACAGACCTAGCACCTGCCTACTCAGAATCTCTTTTCCCTCTTACCTCTCAATGAACTTCTGGAACACATCCCCTCGGAGGTTCTGACAAATCTCCTCAATGTATGGCTGTGGGGAGGGAGCTGGGAGTTGGTGACCAAGTCTATTAGCCCCTGGAGACCTGGTCTGCATCCAGCCCCAAGCTCCAGAACTCCAGCTGTCTGAGGCAGGAGGACCTGGTCTGGGGAGGGTGGGCCATGAAGAAAGGAACCCAGCACGCACCTGGAAGAGATCTGGAGGCACCTGCTTCTTCACCAGGTGGCCCTGGACATGCTCGGTAGCATTCTTTGAAAAGGGCTGGAGAAGACAGAAGTGGCTGTGCGTCCCATACAAGGCTCTTTCTTTCTTCCCTTCCAACCCCAGGTTGCTGGGGGCCAGCACATGAGTTGGCACCCAAGGACAGCTGACCGAGACACTCACATGTGAGCAGGCCAGCAGTTCTTTCATGATGTAGGAGTCAAAGATCTCCCGGCTGCGGACCACACGCTCCTCCTCTGTCTCCAGCTTCTCATATTTCTTGATCTGGAAGGCACACCCACAGATGGTCTGTGGCCAGGGCATGGGACTGGATCCCAGGTACCTCACAGACTCAGCACAGGTGCCAAGCACCTTTCTCCCAGTAGACCTTGACCGTCGTACCTCTTCATAGAACTCCACCAAGGGCTTGGCCTCTTCCAGATGGTTCAGGCAGAAGTCTCGGAAAAGCAGGTACCCTGAAAGCAATCAGGCTTGGTCACGCTGAACCATGCACACCCTCCTCTAAGGGGCCTTCCCGTCATCATGGGGAGAGTGAGCTTGGGGGTTCCTAGACAGAACTAGCCAACTCAGCAGGTGTGATGGAAGACTCTAGGCAAGGTGGCCTCTGAGGCTGCCACCAGCTTGGAGTCCCAGATTCCAAGTTAGGGCCTCTGCACTTCTGCCCTGGCCTCAGATCTGCCTCTGCAGATGATGGCTAGAAAACCCTGGTGCTGTGGCCAAGGAGGGAGGGAGTGTGGCTGGCTCTCCGCCAGTGTGCCCTAACCTCCCCTGCACTGGTGATACTGCCTACTGTGTGCTATGGAGACACAGTGAGGCTATTTTTTTTCCCCCAAGACAGAGTTTCTCAGTATAGCCCTGGCTGTCCTATAACTCATTCTGTAGGCTGGCCTCAAACTCAGAGATCCACCTTCTTCTGCCTCCTGAGTGCTGGGATTAAAGGTGTGCACCACCACTGCCCAGCTTATGGTGAGGTTCTTAGTGGAGACATCATGATGTTCTGGTCACCCGGGCCAGGTCAGGCTGTAGCAGGAGGAAGGCGGCAACCAAGAGAGAGTCTCTCTCCCTACCCCTCCCTCACATCTAGACAATTTCTCACATCTCCCTGACCAGAAAGGCAAGACCAAGGCTCAGGGAGACCCGTCATAAGAATTCAGAGCTCCTTAATCCACTGGCAGATCCCTTGGAGAGCCAGGCCACAGGTGGAGATCTCAGAGCAGCTTCTGGACGAGGCACAGGTGAGGGCCGCTCCTTCCCAGCCTCTAGTCTAGCACAGATGCCTGAGCTGCTGGCGTGTTTTGTTTCTCAAGACAGGGTTTCTCTGTGTAGCCCTGGCTAGCCTGGAACTCACTCTGTAGCCCAGGATGGCCTCCAACTCAGAGATCCTCCTGCCTCTGCCTCCTGAGTGCTGGGATTAAAGTCGTGCACCACCACCTCCCAGCTGGGATGCCTGAACTGTGCTTTCCTGTGTGGCTTTCTAGGCATCTTTAAGGCTCATCGTCAGCCTAGTGTTGTTAATGGCCTCTAATCCCAGGTGTCTCTGCTATTGCCCAAAGCCATCATTTCTTCTAAGGATAGCCTGATCTTTCATTGTGGAACCTTCCAGTGACTTGTGCACAAGGCTGTGGGGAAGACGTGTGGGGTGGCAAAGTGCTCTCTTCCTGACGCCACTGGTTCAGGTCCACCCTGTCTACCATGGGCGACTGGGCTCAAGGTCCCATTTCACAGATCTGAACAGCAAGAGGCTCAGAGAAAGGAGAGACAACTTGCCCAAGGCCAAGACAGCACAGACCTGTACCCCGGGCCTACTTCCCAGCCTACTGCTGAGCTGAGGCTGACCCCCAGTGCCTAGTCCTCCCAGCACCCTCAGTTCCATACTGAGGTCCCATTCTCAGGAAACCCAAATCTATGCCCCGTGTGACTACAGTGGCTTCTTGGGACAGGACCCCAAGCTTTCCCTAGGTTGGGACACAGGGTGAGCAACACGAGACTTCCAAGACCCCCACACACACCAGAGGAAGGATGGAGGGCCAGCTCCAAGGCAGGTTGCTCACTTAGGGCCTGGGGGAGTGGGGGTGGGGATGGTTGGGGGGGCGGGGCCAACCACAGCTCTGCAGGCACCACAGGAAGGGCCCCGCCTCTTCCTGTCAGTTCCACCAAAGGCCCAGGGCAGCTGTGGCTGCGCCAAGGGGAAGCTGCAACTCTCAAAAACAAAAACCCCAAAGGAGGAACTTCCCTGGCGCCTGGGGAAGACTGATGGGCCCCCACCCCCACCACAGGGCTCCCTGGGCAGAGGCCAGGGGCTGGGAGGCATAAAGGGTCACCGTTCTTTACTGGGGAGGAGCAGGGGACAAGTAGCTGGGGGAGCAGGGAGCTGACCCTGGAGTCTCCCTGGAGAGACCTCAGGCTGGGAGAGGAGCCGCACTCACCTAACTTCTGTGAGAAGATCTTTTCAAAGGTCACCTCGCCTCGGTCCTCTAGGTACTTCTGCATGACGCTGCGGATGCTGCAGGGGAAGGACACCGTGAGAAGGGCCTCAGAGCTGGGGTTCCAGGCCCTCCCAGGAGCCTGGGTCAAGGAACCGTTTGTTATTTACTGTGTGTGCGAGGGGTGAACGCTCGCCAGCCTGTGCAGGTCAGGGAAGAAGGCATGGGGGTGTCAGGCTTGGCAGCAACACCTTTATCCCCCCCCCAGCCGTCTCCTCTGCGGTCTTTTTTTAAAGACAGGCTCACACTGAAGCCCAGGCTGGCCCGGGGCCCCATGAGGCCCTCTTTCTTCAGTCTCTCTAGTGCTGAAGTACAGGTAAGGCCACCATGTCTCGCTTGGATGGAACCCCCTTCAACTCAGTGTCAGCAAGTCCTCCAGGGAGCTCCCAGACCCCTAGCTAGCCTGCTCGTCCATTCTGTCCACATGGGTCACCTCAGATGAACCCCAGGTTATGGCGGGCAGCCATTCCTCACCTCTGCCTACTGCCTGCAGAAGTGTATGTCACACACACACACACACACACACACACACACACACACACACACACACACCAACACTGACTCTGGTAACTTAGCCCAATGGCAAAGCCAGGACCTGTCCGATGGATAATGGACAAATCTACAAAATGTGTCTGTTATGTCTGGTCATAGGAAGGAACAAAGCACCCACACCCGCTACCACATGGGTGACCCTTGAAGCGCTCACACTCGACCAGCTCAGGAAGAGGACCACGTAAGGGATGGCAGTCACAAGAGGACTCAGATTTGTATGAGCCCATCCCCATGACTCCATGACGGCTTCACTGACAGAAAATCGGATTTGTAGGTGCTAGGGACTTGAGGGGAACTGCCAAAGGGGCCGTGGGTTTTGTTGTTCATTTGGTGTGTGTGTGTGTGGAGATCAGAGGACAGCTTTGGGAGTCAGTTCGCTCCACCCAGCGCGGGTCTCAGGCTGAACTCAGCTTGTTTTAACCAGCCCCGGGGTAACGTTTCCCTCGGAAGAGAGAGGACTGGGATGAAGGCAGTATAATACAGTGAACACATCCAGAAAGCACTGAATTCCGTTTTTACTTTTTGCTTTGTTTTGTGAAACAGTGTCTTGCTGCTGTAGCTGAGGATGGCCTCAAACATGTAGCAATCCTTCTGTGTTGGGCTTATAAGCAGGTGTTACCACACCCAGCTTCCAATTGTATACTTTTTTCTTTAATTTTTTCAGAGACAGATTTCTGTGTCTCTGGCTGTCCTGGAACTCACTCTGTAAACCAGGCTGACCTCAAACTCATAGAAATCTACCTGCCTCTGTCTCCTGAGTGCTGGGATTGAAGGTGTGAGCCGCGACCACACCCACCCAGCCTGAATACTTTAAAGTGATGACTTTATATGGTATCTCATCTTCATCCTAGCATTCAGGCACATCAGGGGTTCAAGCCTCAGTGTGTGTCCCTAACACGTAGATAATAGCATGACCCCTGCCCAGGGCCACAGGGGAAGGACTGTCACCCAAGTTCCTGAGGCAAACTCCACAGTCACCATCTTGCTCTCACTGAACCCCTGCAGCACTGTGCATGGTCCAGGGAGTCTCACTGCGACGCAGTCCATGCTTAGATGCCTTGCTGTCTCCGCCCTCTCCTTCTGGGCCCCTGGCATGCCAGATCTGCCAACCTGCCCTGCAGCCATCTCTGCTCACGCTGGCCTCCACCAGCCTGGCCTCTTCAGAGAACACACAGCTGCCCGACTGAGGGCACCTGAGACGCCAGCGGCTGTGTGAGGCCAAGTCCTGGTGGACATGTGGAGCCCCAGCAGGCAGGTCTCTGCCCAGGAGATTCTGTGTTTGGCACTGGCGCCCATAGAATCCTTGGCAGGTCAAGCATAGGCTGGCCAGGTCACCCAGGCTAGAGTCAAGGCACTGTTCATGGTGTGAGACCTATACTTGCTTCTAGGCAGGTCTGTCCCTGGTACAGACCCCTTCTCTGTGGTATCAGTGGGTGCTGAAGTCTTGGGGGCCTGTGGTCAGATCAGCTCTGGGTGATGGCCAGCTGCTGTGTGGAGATGGTGGACACTTGCTGGCTTCCTGAAGTGCAAACAGGATGTCACCAGGTGGCGATGCTCAGGGCAGGTGGGGGTGGGGTGTTAAGACAGGTGAGGAAAACCCGGCCCAGCACCAAGAGGCCCACAGAGCAGGGAAGAAGGTGCAGCAAAAACTGCAGGAGCTGGGGCGATGGCTCAGCAGTTAAGAGCACTGGCTGCTCTTCCAGAGGTCCTGGGTTCAATTCCCAGCATCCACATGGTGGCTTTCAACCATCTCTAGTGGGAACTGAGGTGTACATGTAAATAGAGCACTCATATACATTAAAAAAAAATAAATCTTGGCGGGGGTGGGGGGTGGGGGGGGGGGTGGGGAGTGGCGCACACCTTTAATCCCAGCCCTTGGGAGGCAGAGGCAGAGGCAGGAGGATCTCTGTGAGTTCCAGGCCAGTCTGGTCTACAAGAGAGAGTTCCAGGAGAGCCAAAGATAACACTGAGAAACCTTGTCTTGAAAACCATTAAACAAACAAACCCACATAAAGGGAGGAGTAGGGTGCTGGGGATTTCAAAGCTAGGGTCCTTAGGAGGCTGGGATCCAGGACAGAGCAGAGCCCTCATTGGGCCACCTTGTAAGGAAGTAAGCACAGGTAGACACTCTGATAAGGTGGGGGGTGGGCTGGGGAGGCACAGGCTCTTGGGCTGTGGGTGTAGGAGGGGTGTCTGCCAGCCCTACCTTGCACTGTGGGTGGGCTTCCAAGTTCTTGGAAAAATGACAGCTCCAGTCAAAAGGAGAACTGGAGGAAGTATTGCCAGGGCACCAGGCTCAAGGCCTAGCCCTCCCAGGACCTAGCTCCATCCGCCTTCCTCAGGAAAGGCCTTTCAAGATAGTGAAGTATGCAGAGCCGCCAGGGCCCAAGCCTGAAACTGTGACACCCTGGCTCCACCAAAAGCTGTCTCTGACCAGAAGCAGGGCTCAGGGGACCAGGTCAGGCCTTGGTGACTTTGGCTTTCCAGTCTGCAACTCCTGCCCAAGCTCAGGGACCCACACTGTCACCTCAATGCTGGTTCCCTCTGGGACAGCAAGACCACTATTCTCTGGTCAGTGGGAGAGGCACCAAGGTTACATATGCCCTTCATCTACACTGGCCCAACCTCTGTTCCTGGGGACCACCCACCACCAACATGCTTCCTCCTCCTTAGAAAACTCAGAGGGACTCAGGGTAGGACAGACTCAAACCTCACAGACATGTACAAACAATAGGAACTTGAAGAAAAGCTGAGCCAGGCGGTGGTGGCGCACGCCTTTAATCCCAGCACTCGGGAGGCAGGCGGATCTCTGTGAGTTCGAGGCCAGCCTGGGCTACAGAGTGAGTTCCAGAAAAGGCGCAAAGCTACACAGAGAAACCCTGTTTCGGAAAAAAAAAAAAAAAAAAAGAAAAGAAAGAAAGAAAGGAAAGAAAAAACCAAACAAGCAAAAAAAAAAAAAAAAAAATCTAAGGAATTTAAGGCTGAAGAGATGGCTTAGTTGGCTTAGTGGTTAATAACACTGACTGCTCTTCCAGAGGACCCAGGTTCAGTTCCCAGCACTCACATGGCAGCTCACTACTGTCTGTAACTCTAGTTCCAAGAGATCTGACACCTTCACACAATACACATAAAATAAATTTAAATAAACTGTTTTAAAAAATGTGAAAAGAAAAGATGTTAGACTCAGATAGACAAGAGTCCAGCTGGGTGGTTCACACCTAAAATCCCAGCACTCAATAGGCAGAGGCAGGAGGTTTGCTGTGAGTTTGAGGCCAGCCTGGGCAACAGAGTGAGCCCCTATCTCAAACAAACAAACCTTAAGTAAGGAAATAAATCAGACACAGCCCATGCTCTGCCTGCAGCTGGCAGCCTGGCCAGGCAGCCCTCCGCACAGCTGAACCCCCAGACCCTGCAGGGCGGTGGCCCTCCTGAAGAACCTGGCAGGAGGGCACAGGAGCATGGGGCTCAGGAACCTGCAGAACCAGGCGCCTGGATCTCACCTGGCAGATGGCCCAGGAGGTGATACTGTCCCCACCCCAAGTCCTGGGAGCTCTGCTCGTCACCTAATCTTTATATTCTGGAACATTCTGGTCCACAGACAGGCCAGGCCGGGAAGCAATAAAGGGAGGAGGAAGATGTGAGCACGTCAATCTTCCGTGCAGCGGAGGGTCAGATGGACATGGTCAGGCAGCCTCCAGTGGGACGTATGGACAGGAGAATGCTGATGACAGGCAGACATCCCAGCTGTTAGGGAGATCTCACCAGGAGCTGGGCAGGGCACTGGGAATGGGGACCCTGGGCATCACTGGGATACCCTCCCAACCTCATACTGGCTTTCTGAGAACTGGTAAAGCAGGTCATCTTGGCGGAAGGCAAGCCCACCCAGGGCCAGGAGGCTGCTGCCACGGTCTCTCACCATGTGGCCCAGAGCAGCCGATACGGGAGTACCAAGGTACCCAGCAGATACAGTGCTTGTAAGAGACCCTGCCTTAGACAGCCAGGGAACCAGGGAACCAACAGGGCAGGGCTTTCTGCCTTTTCACCAGGCCTGGGGCCTGCAGGAAGCAGGACCTCAGGCTGGAGACGGTCCCTCCCATCAAGAGCTACACCTGGGCATGGCCACAGCCTTCTTCCCAGCCCACAGCACTTCATTTTCTTCCTTAAAAAGAAAAAAGGTCTTTTTAAAATAAGATAAATACTATCCCCCGAACCAAACACCCGGCCAGGCCTGAGCAGAGTCCTTGAGTGGAAGGCCCTCTAGGTGGCAAGTTTAGGGTTTCCAGGCTAGCCCCCCAGAGGTGGAGGCTATGGAAGCTGGCAGGTTAGAAAAGGTGCCACCTGGCCAGAAAGCAAGTGCAGGCTTGCCTGGGGAGCAGCAGCAGTCTCCTGGCTGGTCCCCGACGATGACATGTCCCGAGTGGCATCTTTATCCTCGCCCAAGCCAGTAACTCCATCCGTCCAGAGGTACACGGCTCTAAAATTCCCCTCTGGGTCATTAAGAAAATCAAATGTGCCAGGCAGTGGTGGCACATGCCTTTAATCCTAGGGCTTGGGAGGCAGAGGCAGGAGGAGCTCAGTGAGTTTGAGGCCAGCCTGGTCTACAAAGCAATTTCCAGGACAGCCAGGACTACACAGAGAAACCCTGTCAGAGAAAAAAAGAAAAAAGAAAGAAAAAAAAAAAGAAAAAAGAAAAAGAAAGAAAATCAAATGTGCTGGCCATGGTGGCAGATGCTTGTAACTCCAGCACTTGGGAAGCCGAGGCCAGCATGCAGTAAGCTCCAGGTCAGCCTGAGCTACAGAGTGAGGGCAGTAAGTTTACTACTACTACTCTGGGTGGGAGACACTGGAGACCCCTGTACCTTGGCAACTGGAAGGGCACCCTGGCCAGGTTCCAAACAGCTCTCTCCACACTCCCTAGAAGGTCAAGTCATAAGCTGTTTTATTTACTTTTTTTTGGTATATGGACATATGTGTGGTATGTATGCATGTTCACATGAATTTTGACCCAGTGTACACAGAAGCAGGTACCTGTGCTCATGCTTCTAGAAGCCAGAGGTTGCTGTTAGCCGTCTCTCTCAGTAGCTCAGGCAGACTTTTTCAGAAGCCAGAGCTGGCAGTTCATCTGGCCTAGCAGCCACCTTGCCCCAGGGTCCTGCTGTCTCTGCTGTCGCAGTCTGGGATGACAAGTGAGCACAAGCCAGCCCGCCCCTTGTGTAGGTGCCAGGGGTCTAAAGACTGGTCCTGGAGTGTGCTCAGAAGCTCGGTGACCCACTGAGCCGTCCCCCAGGCCTATTTTGGTTTCCTGATATAGGGCCTTGTTATGTAGCCCAGGCTGGCCTTGAACTAGCAATCTTCCTGCCTCGGCCTCCAGAGTGCTAGAGCCACCATGTGCCACCATGCTCACTCAGCCAAATGACAGACTTCACTGCTGGTTTCCTCTTTTGTAAAAAATGTCAAAGCAATGGGATTGTCACTTCTGTACTGCACATCAGAAAGCCTGAAAGATCTAAAAAAAGGGGGGGGGCCTCTCCTGAAGTGTCAGGGTTTCGGTGCCACTGTTGGCCTGTGTCTTCCCTCCTGGACACTAAGACCCGCTGCTTTAAGCCTTATTATCTGGCACTCCACAACCCCTAACTGCCTACACCAGTCCTAGAACACGATCCTATGCCACACTAACTAGTCCACATTTGTCCTGTACTAGAGGAAGGGGCTCTGGCCAGGCAGTCTCCCAGAGGCAGAGCATGGGCCGGGACCAGAGGCCCGTCGGCAGGCAGGAGGTAACCGAACAGTGGCTGTCACCCCTCTGGCCCTGAGAGCAGCTTTAAACACGCCCATGACTCCACCCTAGAGCCCATCGGAGTTCTGCCAGAGGATTGAGGGCACCTAGGCACTGACATGCTTCATGCCAGGGTGGCTTCCGGGTTGTGGAACATCCCTACGCCATCCCCATCCCTAGCACCTCCACCAGCCAGGGTGCCCACATAGTTTGAGGAGCGGGAAGAGGGCACTTCCCTTCTCTGGCAGTGACTAAGGTGAGGGTGCAGCAGGCAGGGAGGGAGCGGCGTCTAAGCACAGCTTCTGCTAAGACAGGCACTGCATGCTTCAGTAGGGGAGCAAGTCCCACACTCTGGCATAGTGGCCTAGCATGGAGACCCCATAGATGGCTCCCACATAGGGCCAGGGAGCTTAGCTGTATGGACTGGGAGGGCCCACAGGAAGGAGTCTGAGCCTAATGTGCCCATTTTGATAGTGAGGAAACTGAGGGTGGGAGAGTCCGCAGGACCACAGAGGGCAACAGTAAGTCTGTGACAAAGGAAATAGCCAAACTGGCTTTGAGGAGTGTGTCTCAATAGGGCCTCCTCCGCCCTCCCTTCAGCCTCCGTGGGGATGCTGGAGGAGGGTCTCCAAGGCCCTGGGCAGTACCCAGCCTCTTCCCTGATGCCCTCCTTCCACCTCTCCAGGGGCTTTAGAATATGGCAGCATAGCCGGGTGGCAGCGGCGCACACCTTTAATCCCAGCGCTCGGGAGGCAGAGCCAGGCGGATCTCTGTGAGTTCAAGGCCAGCCTGGTCTACAGAGCCAGATCCAGGACAGGCACGAAAACTACACAGAGAAACCCTGTCTCAAAAAACCAAAAAGAATATGGCAGCATATATCCCCAAGAGCCTTCCAGAGTGGAAGGAATAGTCTTGGCTGGCACCATGGTTCTGGTATTTGTGTGACAGTGACTGATACTGTGACACCCCAAGAAGCTGGTGCAGAGGCTACAGGCCTCCAGGCTGGCAGGTCTCAGACAGCCACACTGGGAACTGCCACACTCTGGCAGGGGACAGTTAACAAGCCGTGGACACAGCTGAGGCACTCCCTGGCGGCATTTCCAGGAAACCTGGCACAGAGGTGGTAACAGCAGGAGGAAGTCCCCTGGGGCTTCTTATTAATATTTCTTGATGACTCTCCCTGGGGCTTGACAACGTTCTCAGAGCTCACGTATGGGGCCACTACCAAAGAGGAAAGACCAACTGTATGTAGCCAATCATGTCCGTGCAAACCCTTGGCCAATGAAGGACAACAGTGGCTGACCCTGACCCTGGTAGATGTCCAGTGAGCCCCAGACTCCCAGGTTCTCCTGCAGGATGTTCAGGAAGACACTTGAGCCGTCACAAACAAGACATAAACAGACACCCTGCAGCTTACTGCCTACAGTCTACAGGCGTAGACAGATTAGTATGCACTGGAAACACAAATCTAGGGGTCCTTGCCCCACAGTCCTGGAGGGGGGTTTCTCCCCATTCCAGTTCCAAGGCAATTTCCACCCTCAGAGAAGTGACCCCCATTTTACCACCAAACACCCACGTCTGCATCACCAAAACCGCCCTTTTCAGCAAGCAGTGATGCGAGACAAGATGTCGTTACAGAAAAATGCTGCTGCCAAACGCCTTACTTTCAGGATCTCACTTGAAGTGGGCCTGAAATAACCTGAGTGTAACTGTCCAGAAGAGGAAACGGCCTTGGGAGCCAGCGGGGAGTAGGGAAGGGACCCAGGGAGAAACAGCAGGTAGGACGGAGGCTGTGCGTTCCTCAAAACCCGTCACATGCTCTCGGCTTCTGTTGTTTATTCCCTAATATCTTGAGAACAACAGCCATGTGCAGGCAGCTGGAACTCCCTGGGGCTCTCAGCTCCCTACACAGCAGCCTGGGCACAAGAAGCTGCTGCAGAGTGTGTGCCTGCACTTGACGTCACCCAGGATTTACTACTAGCATGGGTTGTACATTAATAGGACACATCATTCCCAGGCTGACAGAGCCCAGATTCCTGTGCTCCGATCCCAACCTCTGACGCTCAAGCTCCCTTCAAACCCATTTACTGAGTGCACGGTGGAGAAGCAAGTAGAGCTGAGCAACTTAATAGCAAATCCATGAGGGCCTTGCTCCAGAGAGGAGGCCAGATGGGAAAAGGCATCTCAGAGAGCCATTCCCAGGGAGCAGCAGCGGCTTCAAAGGCCCGCAGGGATAGACTGCAGAAAAGATAATCTTGTTTTCAGGGGCAGGAGGGGGTGGGTCGCTGCTACTGGAGTGGAATGTTCTGGTAAGGGATAAAGGCTGGCAGCAGCAGGCTTTCTGCTGCTGATGGAGAAGTCGAGGGAGGAAGAAGAGCAAAAGTCTCCTCAGCACTCCTTCCCCCACCAATCCAGGCAGGAAGTCCTGGCTGCAGTGAGTTAAGAGGAGCAAAGACATGGAGAAGGAAGAGTAGCAGGGTCTGAGGAGACCGGGGAAACAAGCAAGGGGCGGGCGGGCGGCAGCGGAGGAAGCTCATGGTGGGGGAGGGACCAGGAAATAGCCCAGAGAACCAGAAGGCTGCAAGAGGCACCCAGCTCCCACATGCTGCTGGGGCTGCCACTGTCACTGGGGAGAGCAGGGACATCTCCTGGGACCGCCCAGGCAGGGCTCCTCACGCAGGAGCCCTGAGATTAATCACACAGGGCCTCAGTGGTCATATTAAGCAAATGATGATAATTACGAGACTGCAGCAGCTGCTGGGAAAGAGGCAACAGCGTCTGCAGGGCGAGGCCCAGACCACACAGTCCCACAGCCCTGGGAGGTCATTGGTGAAGGACCAGCCTCCTGGTTTTACCAAAGCAGATAAACTGAGGCAGACCCAGTCAGGGGTAGTGTGTCCGGGGCCCATGTGAGCCAGTACTGCAGAGGTGAGGAACCAGGACCCCTGTGTTCTAGCCACACAACACTCCCTCCTGGGAGGAGGTCGGGGATGGGTCTGTTTCCCCAGATCCTCTAGGTGACAGAAGGGGAGGTTCCTTTGCCAAGCTACAGTGGCACTATGCCCAACAGTTCCCATTCCCCAGCCCTGGGAAATAAGAGCTGTGATGCCAAGCTCAGCCAAGCCACAACCCTGGGCACCAGGCACAGAGAGGCTGCCAAGATGGCCCACCCTAGAGAAAGAACAAACTCCCACTGGCACAGGAACAAGCCCCCTTGCCTCTCTCCCTAAGCCTGACTCCACAGTGGGGAGGCAGGACCCTGCATGTGATGGCGCCCCCGGCATGAAGCCGTCCTTCCGTACACTAGCTTCGCCAGGGCGCCTGTTTCTGCTTCAGCCAATGGCGAAGGGTTGGGTCTCGTCTGCCATGACAGCTGATGGCCGGACCAGACGCTGCCCTGCTACTTTCCAGCCACCACCTCGGACCCACGGGTACCAAGACAAGCGGTGTCCGCCACCCACAGTCAGTCACATGGGATGGAGACAAGCAATCAGAGAGTGTGCTGTGGCTGGGGCTCCCGATCTGTGACCCAGCCCTAGATCTTTTGTACGACACACCTCAAGACCTCGATCAGTAAGTGAGGCCAACACTACCTGTGAGGCCGGCACAGCAGAGCTGCGAAGACAAGACACTTGGGAAATGGGGACACACTGGGCCAACGGGAGACACAACCATGAACCACCTTCAAGGGCAAGAGGCAGCCGCCCGAGGATGTGCGACACGCACCACAAAGGTGACTGCTTTCCCTCATGGAAGGCTGGCATGCCCACGGCCACTGCGGGGACTCAGGGCCCTTCCCTGGCCCGAGCACCCGAGTGTTCAGAGTCGGAGGCTCCTCACCACTCACAGATGGAACATTGTCTCAGCAGCATGCTACCGAGGGTCCCTCGTACCAACGCCTAGGTGTCGTCATTCCCTAACTCACAGCCTGCCTCAACTCTGCTCACAGATTACCACCCCGTCCTGGTACTGTTGAGCAACTAGTCCATGTAGGCACGGCCTTGCCAACGTCACACGTTGGTTTTTGGACCAACTGAGAGGACAGATGTCAAAACAAATAATGAATTATTAAAATCTCCATTCTTATATCCGTCTCATCACCACTATCACCAAACAAAAGGGACAGGGAAAGAGGGCCGGCTCATGTCACCAGGGTTCTCCAACACCTGCACAGGCGACCCAAGGCGGGGCCCATCAGGAGCAATGCATTCTGGGGGAAGGTTATCCAAATATGGAGAGTTCTAGAGAAGGCACCACTTCAAACTGCAGACCTCACACCTGCGCAGACTCTCATGGCTGTGGCTACCCTGAGAGCTAGAGAGTGCCCTAGATGCTAATTGCACGCCCCACCCTCTTCCCCTGAAGTTTTGTCATTTCTGAACTCATTTCGTCCTAACTGCTGCTGCCCCTAGACAGCCCTGGCTGACACTCAGTCTGGTTCCTGTTTTGAGAAATCTGATTGCAAATGTCTTAGAAAAAAAAAAAGGGGGGGGGGGAGACCAACGGCCTCTTCAAAATGCAGACCAGTTTTTCCTCTACTGGGCTTGATTCTCAGTCAATCCGAAACCCAGTGAGCAGCCACTGGAGGAGAGGCATGGTTGGCTAGGTACGACAGCATCCCTGTAAGCTGCCCACCCCGCTCCAACGACCGGAGCCACCAGAGACCTATTCCACACTGCCCACATTTCACAGATGTAACAATTAGAAAGGAAAAGAACTCGCCCCATGGCCTATGATAAGAGGGTGGCAGTCAAGTCAGGCCCCATTCTTGGCTGCTAAAGAGGCTGGCACGAAACCCTGCTGGGACTGGCCTCACCACCCACCACAAGGCATCCTGATAGGTAGACACATTGGCTCTTCCAGATGCAGGGCATCTAGGCCACCTTTCAGGTCAGGGCAGTGAACAAAACACACAGAGAAGCTGAAAACTCTGCTGTGGAGGCCAGGTCCCATCGTGGATTACCTGGGGGACACTGCACAAGCCATTCAAGTGTGAGCTGTACCCCCTCTCACACACACCCACACCCACACCTTGTTCTATGGGCACAAAACTACACCTGTCTCACTCACTCTCTGGCCTCTGGTGCAGTTCAAACGGGAAGATAAGTCTCTCTGCCACAACATACTGGACAAACCCCGGCGGCACCTCTCACATCCTGCCTGACTCTGCACCCACATCCTGAACAGTTTCAACTTTGATACCAGGTGCGATGTGCGATGACATCAGTTGTCTCGCAGAGAGGTGGCAGCAAGGTCCAGCTGCTGTAGGACGGGTGTCCCTTAGTCAAAAGTACCCACAAGGCACCACACGTGGGGAAAAGGGTGAAGAAGGGACTCCCCTCACCTAAGCGCTGCCCCCGGGGTTGGTACACACATCACTGCACTGTCCCCCCCAAAAAAAACTCTCAAACCCAAGCCAAGGGCAGTGACACACGAGAGGAGAAGGCAAAAAAAGTCTCCAGACTCGTCCCCCCTCTCCACAAACCTCACAAGAGCGTTACCCACTCGGAGGGGAGTGGATAGGGGAGTGAAAGACCGAAGAAGGGGGGGTGCTGGGAGTCGGGGCAACAGACTGGGTAAACGGAGGCAGACGTGGGGAAGGGAACCCCAAGGGGACACAGAGGGTGGAGGGCAGCGCCCAGCACCCAGAGTGGGAAGACGGCTGCAGCCGAACCAGGGGCTGACAGCGACCAGGCCCGGCAGTGAGATACAGGAAGCGGCAGCGCGGCCCGGGGAGCGCGGCTGGGAGCTTGGAGTTGGGGCGCTCTGGGCTCGCGGGCACCGGGCCCTGTGGCGGCCGGGACAGGGCAAGTCCTGGGTCCTGGGGCGGCCCAGAGAGTGAGGTCTCCGGGGCAGAAGGCTCCCGGAGTAGGGGGCTCCCCGGCTCCCGGAGCAGCCGGGATAATGGGGTCCTTGGGGCAGAGGGTCACCGGAGCAACGGGGAGGGGCCCCGGGGTCTGGGGCAACCAGGATGGTGCGGTCCCTGGGGCATAGGGTCCCCGGAGGAGGTGAGTCCCCGGGGCCTGGGGCAGTAGGGAGAGCGGGGTCCCCGGGGCATGGTCCCCGGGGCAGCGCGTGGGGCCCGGCACAGGCGGGCTCACCTGGGCTCTGGAAGCAGGATCTTCTTGCTGGCGCGCGCGGCCGGCGTGGCCTTGCTCTTCTCCATGGCCATCAGGTAGCTCACATCGGCCAGCACCGCCTCCAGGTCGGCCATCTTGGCGGCGGCGGCGCTGTTCCTCCCGCCGCCCGAGGCTCCGCTCCGCTCCCGCTCGCTCGGCCCGGCCTGGCCCGCGCGGCTTGTCGGCCTCGGCGGCGCCGCCGCCGCCCCGTCCGGTCCCCGCTCGTCGCCCGCTCACAGGCGGCGCCGCCCATGGCGCCGGCTCGGGCCCGGCCCGGCTCGCGCTCCGCTCCCGCCGGGACTGCAGTCGGGGCGCCGCCGCCACCACCACCACCCGCCTCCCGCCCGCCCGCGCCCGGAGCTGCCGCCGCCGCCTCCGGCCCCGCCTGCCGCGCACAGCGCCAGCGAGCCGCCGAGGGGCCGAGCCGGGCGGGCGGCGGGCAGGCGGGGCGGCAGCGCCCCCTAGAGGCCGCGCCGCTCGGGTCCGGGACGCGGCCGGCAGTCCGGGGCTGTTACCTGAGTCTTCTTGCCCTCCGGACTCCAGGACCACCCCAGACTCAGATCGCATGTGAGGATGCTAGACTCCACGCTCCCACCAGGGCGATGACCCCAGACCGTGAATCATAACAAGAATCCCGACACCGACCAAGACCCCAGACTCAGATTTCGGAACATTCTCTCAGGATCACACCATCACAACCACTTCTGACCCCAAGACTATCCTGACAACGGAGCCCCAGACTCAAACCTTGGGCCACGCTCCCGAGTATGAACATTTTGTTGTTGTTTTTCTTACTTTAGACAGGGTGTTGCCGTGTAGCCCTGGGTGGCCTGTAACTCACTACGTAGACCAGGCTGGACACTAACTCACAGAGATCTGCCTGCCTCTGCCTCCCAAGTGCTGGGATGGATCAAAGGCGTGCGCCACCGAACCACACTCCGATGAGGGCTGAAATTTTTATTTTATTCCACTATTTACTTATTATGCACACATGGAGATCAGAGGACAGACAATTTGACAATCAGTTCTCTCTTTTTTAACACATGGGTCCCCTGGGATGGAACCCAGGTCCTCAGGCTTGGCCTTCTTCCCTGGCCAATTCCTGCCTACTCTGTCCTCCCAGCACTAAGTGAAAGCATTTTAAACCACATACACCTCTCTAGAGCACCTCTCCAATTTCCAAGCTGCCAGGACACTTCAAACCCAGCCCTGGACACTTAGAAACTGATTCTTGTGCCAGCCCATGGGCCAGCAAAACAGTACCCTATTTATTCCCTTTGCACTTCTTGACCACTTGGGATCAATCAAATCAGACAGAGGGATGGCTCTCAGTGGATGAGATCCCTGGACGTTCAAGTCAAAACCCAGGCTGCTTTTCCCTGACCCCTGCCTCATCCTCCCCTCTCCTCTACTTCATTACTACAGCCTCCTGAGAATCCTTTGACCTGTCCATATCTCAGGATCCCTATAACCACTGCCCTGCTGATGTGGGCTCTGACCACAATGGCTGTTCTCAAATCTAGATGGAATTACTGCCCATTTAATGCCAAACAACAGCGGTCTAGGCCCCCCAGCACTACCAAGAGTGGAAAGTATTGCTTTTGTTTCTGGTAGACCAGAAGACCTTGAACTCAGAGATCTGCCTGCCTCTGCCTCCCTAGAGCTGGGATTAAAGGCACCTGGCTGAGAATGTCGTCTTTTTTTTTTTTTTTAATGTATACATGTTTTGCCTGTATGTAGTCTGTGTACAATGTGTGTGCCTGATGTTCGTGGAGACTAGAAGAGATCATCATCAGATCCCCTGGGACTGGAGTTACAGACAGTTGTGATGTAACATTTGGGTCTGGGAATTGAACCCAGGACCTGGAGAACACTCAGTATTCTAAACTTCTGAGCCATCTCTCCAGCCTGAGTGTCAATCTTAAGGGGGCACTTTGGACCCCAATCTTCTGCTGCCCAAACCAGATTAGGTGCATGAACAGTGTCTTGTTGTTTTTTGTTTGTTTGTTTTGTTTTGTTTTTTGAGACAGAGTTTCTCATGTAACAGCCCTAGCTGTCCTGGAACTCCCTTTGTAGACCAGGCTGGCCTCGAACTCACAGAAATTTGTGTGCCTCTGCCTCCAGAGTGCTGGGATTAAAGGTGTGCACCACCACACCCAGCATATACACACACACACACACACACACACACACACACACACACATACACACACACACTGAAATAAAGTCTCACTAGACGAGGTTGGCATTGAACTCATAGAGATCTGCCTAAGCGAACAGTCTCTTAAACTGCAAGTTGAAGCTTGAATGGTGAAGCCCTGTGACTCTCTCTAGCTCGGTTCCCTCCATCCCCCAGGGAATCCCCTTTCTCATCGTTAGTTCTCTGCTCTGGGCCTCTGCTCTCCCCTGGACTGGAAGCCCTTTTATCTGCCTTCTTCCCTAACCAACTCCCGCTCATCCTTTCAGACTCCCCGCCTTCCCCACCTTCCAGGCCCTAACTGTCCACATGCTCCATTTCACCCTGACCATGACCTCCTTCCTGCAGGAGGCTGCTACCCCGACTTCCAGGCCCTAACTGTAAACATGCTCCATTTCACCCTGATCACTACCAGGCCCTTTTGCTTTAATTTAAAACTATCACCAGTCAAAACATAAATTGCTGTGAGTTTTACGGTGGGGGAGAGCAGACACTATGTTATTACATGTCTGCATTCAAATGTCAGAAATGTTGATCTATGGGGGGGGGAGATACCCACTGTCTTTCACTGTAATTGAAGTTTCATGGTTCATCTCTCTCTTGTGTGTGAACATATATGTTACAAGCATGTGTGCATGTTCATGTGGGTATGAGTGCATGTTATATTCAAGTGTGTGTTTTTGTGGAGGCCAGGTCAAACTTAGATATCATTTTCAGGAGTCATTCATGTATTTATTTTAATTAATTAATTTTAAGACTATTCTTAATTCTTAAAAATTATAAGCCAGGCAGTGGTGGCACATGTCTCTAGTCCCAGCACTAGGAAGGCAGAAGCAGATGGTTCTCTGTGTTCAAGGCCAGCCTGGTCTATAGAGTGAGTTCCAGGACAGCCAGGGCTACACAAAGAAACCCTGCCTTGAAAAAAATAAGCAGTGTGTGTGTGTGTGTGTGTGTGTGTGTGTGTGTGTGTACTACACATGTATATACATGTCTGGGTGTGGGTTTGTGCACATGAGTGTAAGTGCCGGCAGAATTAAGAAGAGGGTGTTGGAGCCCCTGAAGCTGGAGTTACAGGGGGTCGTAAGCTACCTGCTGTGGGTACTGGAAACTGAACTCTGAGTCCTCTGTGAGAGCAGGATATGCTTTAAACCCTTAACCAATGAGCCATCTCTCCAAGCACCTGATTCATTTACTTTGAGACAGGGTCTCTCACATGGGACATGGGCACGCCAATTAGGCTAGTCTGGGTAGCTAGCAAGCCTCATAAATCCACCTGTCTCCACCACCTCAATGCTGGGACCACAAACGTGTGTCACTGTGACAGGCTTTTTATGTGGGTTTGAGGGATTGAAGTAAGCACCTCATCTTTGCATCAAGCACTTTACTGACCAAATCATCTCCCAGTGGCCCTGGTTCATCTCTTGTCCCCCGTGTCCGTCTCAGGACCAGACTGAGACAGGCATCGATGTTTGAAGAATGAGTGAGTGGCTGCAGTCTTGGAGTACAGGAAGGTTGAAGCACACTAGAACTAGATGCTCCAGCAGGACCAGATGCCTGTGACCTTCTCCCAAGCCCTGCCCTGACTCTGTGAGCACAGCCCCACCCTGCCCTGGGTTTTCTGGAACAGCTCCTGTTTAAAAAAAAAAAAAAAAATCGCCTGAAGAACTTGTCAGACCAGAGTCTGAGTGTGGGTTTGGAAATGTCAGCCTTCCCCTCACTACCTGGAAACCCAAATGGGCCATCCCACCCACCAAGCCCCACCCACTGCCCTAGCCAGACCTCCTTCCTGGAGGGGGTCTCCAGATGGGCCATCCCACCCACCAACCCCCACCCACTGCCCTAGCCAGACATCCTTCCTGGAGGGGGTCTCCAGGGCAACCCTCAGGGATTCCTGAGATCTGAGAAAGCAGTTTTAGGAAGCCCCAGGACCCTGAGGACTATGTAAGGAGGCCCGGCCTGGTGAGGCTGGTCTTTGAGATGGTGCTGCCCTCTGGTGGTGTTGGGAAGGTGGATTATCGACTTGACCTTTCAGGCCTGTTTCAATCATTTCCTTCTTCCTACAAACCTTTGTCTGGCATCCAGGGTGTGCTGGACTGAGCCAGGATGCTGGCAGTGCAGAGGGCAGAGGGACATCATTTCTGCTCATCTAGACACAGCGCTGCTTAGATCACCACTGGGTGATCATAAGTGTTGAAAACTCAATCAGCCCACACTGTCCTGCTCCCACATCCCCATGAAGCCTCCATTTCCAAAACCTCATTGAGTCTCCTTCAATTCCTTTCTTCCTTTACCTATCCCTGATCCCCATATACACACCAGCCATCGTCCATGTGACTGGCCTTTTTTCGGGCTCCCTGTGTCTCCATTGCGGCACCACTGGCTGAATCAGACTGTTCTAGGGCCTAGGAAAATGCCCGCCCCCTTCCAGTGGCCTGGAGACCTAACAGCCCTGACCTCTGCATCTCTCAACTTGGCACTCTCCACCCCTCCAGTCTCTAGCCTCTCTGCCCCTTAAACAAATCTGTTATATTGTCCACCCCACCCCTCCCAGCCTAGGCTGGACTGGCCGCTGCTCCTCGCACACAGCGGGCTCTTGCTCAGCCTGCTGTTTCCTGGGCTGAGATGTTGATGCTCAAAGGGCAGAGGACTCGGGCATACTGCTCCTGTGCTTCGTCCCTCAGGGCCAGCATGCAATTCAGACTGGCCTTGAACTTGTGGCCATCTTCCTGGTTCTGCTTCCCCAGAGATGGGAACCAACTACTACCTCCTCCCCTAGTGCAGGGGATAGAATTTAGGACCTTTCGGGGCTGGAGAGATGGCTCAGCGGTTAAGAGCACTGGCTGCTTTTCCAGAGGTCCTGAGTTCAATTCCCAGCAAACACATGGTGGTTCACAACCATCTGTAATGAGATCTGATGCCCTCTTCTGGTGTGCAGGCATACATGCAGGCAGAACACTGTATACATAATAAATAAATAAATTAAAAAAAAAAAAAAAGAATTTAGGACCTTTCAGGGCTGGCTCAGTGGTTAAGAGCACTGGCTGCTGTCTTCTAGAGGACACGAGTTCGATTCCTAGTACCCACATGGCAGTTGATGACAACTTCCTGTAACTCTAGTTCCAGGGAATCCAGTGCCCTCTTCTGACCTCCTCAGGAGCCAGGCACTCACACAGTACACATACATAATGTATCAAGACAAATATTCTCTCTCTCTCTCTCTCTCTCTCTCTCTCTCTCTCTGTGTGTGTGTGTGTGTGTGTGTGTGTGTGTGTGTGTATTTTTTTTAAGAGGGCCTCACTATGTTGCTTCACTGTCTGGCCTGGAACTTACTATGTAGCAGACTAGCCTCATATAGCCTCCTTCTTCTGCCTCCCAAGTAGTACTTGGATAAAAGCCATGCTACCATTGGTGGTGTGCTGGCTGGTCTTATGTTAACTTGACACACATACTAGAGTTATCTGAAAGGAGAGGACCTTACCTGCCTTCATATGATCTGGCTGTGAGGGGGCTGGAGAGACGGCTAAGGGCCATCCATAATGAGATCTGCTGCCCTCTTCTGGCATGCATGCATGTGTGCAGGTGGAACATTGTCTATATAATAAACTAATTAAAAAAAAAATCTGGCCAGGCAGTAGTGGCACATGCCTTTAATCCCAGCACTCAGGAGGCAGAGGCAGGCAGATCTCTGTGAGTTCGAGGCCAGCCTGGGCTACCAAGTGAGTTCCAGGAGAGGCGCAATGCTACACAGAGAAACCCTGTCTCGAAAAACCAAAAAAAAAAAAAAAAAAAAAAAACCAAAAAAAAAACCCCAAAAAACAAAACAAAACAAAAAAAAAAAACCCTAAAGACATGTAGCCTAAAAAATCTGTTTGTTTTTAAGAAGGGGCTTACCATATACCCTTGGCTGTCTTGAAACTTGCTATATAGCCGAGCGGTGGTGGTGCACGCCTTTAATCCCAGCACTCGGGAGGCAGATGCAGATGGATCTCTGTGAGTTTGAGGCCAGCCTGGTCTACAGAGTGAGAACCAGGACAGGCACAAAAACTACACAGAGAAACCCTGTTTGGGGAGGGGGGGGACTTACTATATAGACTAAGGTGATCTTGGATGTTCATTGATTCTCCTGCCTCAGCCTCCGAAGTAACTGAGTTCCAGACATGAGTCACCATACTCTACTCTACCTCCCCCCCCCCTCCCAGGCAGGATTTCTGTGTGTAACAGCCCTAGCTGTCCTGGAACCCACTCTGTAGACCTGGCTGGCCTTGAACTCAGGGATCTGCCTGCCTTGACCTCCCGAGTGCTGGGATTAAAGGTGTGTGCCACAACCACCTGGCTACCATACTCTACTTTTTATATTGTTTTGTTGTTGTTATTGTTATCATTATTATTGTGTATGTGTGCTTGATGTGCATGTGTGTGGGTGCGTGTGCCATAACACAAGTGTGAAGGTGAGCAGACAACTTTGTGAGGTTTGTCCATTCCTGCCACATTTCCATGGGTTCCAGGGACCTAATTTAGCTCCCCAATCTGGCAGGCCCTATTTTTTTTTTTTTTTTTTTTTTTTGAGACAAAGTCAATGTATAGTTCAGGCTGGTCTCAAACTCAAGATTCTCCTGTCTCAGCTATCCAAACGCTGGGATTACAGGTCCCCGCCAACAGGACTGAGGTTCTTGGCTCCGTTGTAGATTCTCACGACTCTCTTCTGAGGAGTAGCACCCTCCCGTGGGACCTTAAAAGTCACGCAGTCCAGTCCTGTCCCGGCCCTAGCCCCAACCTGCTTGAGTTTTTGCAGAGGCCGAGACACCAGCTGCGATCTTCCGGACCTGGGCTATACCCCTAGTTTTGGTTCCGCCCAGCCCCGCCCTTCCAGATCCAACGCGCATGCGTTCCTGCACTCCAAGTCAACCTAGCTGGGTAGTGTTCGTGGCGGTTCCTTCTATGACTGGACACTTGCAACTGGCGTGTGAACGTTCGATTTACCGTCTCTTAGTCCTCTCGCTGGTATTTGCTGTGGTGTGGTGGTGCGGTGGGGGATGGATCCGAGAGCTATCTTCTACTAATTCCGTCCAGTGCTTATCCTTTCTGAGTCAGCATTGGTTAACGGAGATGGTGTGCGAAACTCTGGGGTAGGGGAGCTGACTTGGCCGCCAGTTGGAGTTTTCTGTCTCACTTGTTCTCCAGGCATCCTCTAAAGTCTTTTCTCTCATTTCTCTTCTGCCCTCCACTTCTGTTACTTTTCCTTTTCTGGATCTCTCAGGGTGTGCATTACTGTCTCCCAGCACCCTTCTGACTCATTGGAATCAGCAGCTAGAGATCTCTGCTTTCAACCTCTGGAGAGGGATAGACAGGACAGGGAGAGGCAGGTGACTGGATCAGAACCTGGACAGGGTCAGGCCTAGTGCTGTCTGGCTTTTCCATCTTGATTTGGACTCCTGTATCTGTGGCCTGGAAATATGTACGGGAGAGGTAGGGCCCTGCATCCAGTGGGTATGGAGCGTAAGTTACAGCCAGTACCCAAGCCACACTTAGCAAAGTTGGCCTGGGAGGAATTGGGACCCACCCTCCAACACCAAAGTATTACATCATTTGAAGGGCCCTATGCAAATAAAAATAAGCCTCTAGGCTAGAGAGATAGCTCATTGGTTAAGAGCATTTGCAGCACAAAACAATCATGGGCACTGATTTCAGATTCCAGTGTCTAACAAGCCAAGAGTCTTGCAAATACCTGTAATTCCAGCTCCAAGGGATCTGATGTCCTCTTCTGGCTCCAGAGCACACAGACATATACACCTTCCAGCTGAACATACACATACCCACACACTTTAATACACTCGAATGAACAGATGCATAAACACACATTTTTTCAAATAGCAGGCTCTAGGCTGGAGAGATGGCTCAGTGGTTACGTGTGTATACGACTCACAAACTGCTCTTACAGAGGACTAGCGTTGGATTTCCAGCATCCAAATTCAACAGCTCACAACCTTCCACAACTTCAGCTCCTGGAGATCCAGTGCTTTCTTCTGTCCTCTGAGGGCACTGCACTCGTGAACAAACCCACATTCATCCACACACATATTCACATAAATAAAAAGTAAAAATTGGGTTGGGGATATGGCTCAGCAATTAAGGGCACTGGTTACTCTTCCTGAAGACCTGGGTTTAATTTCTAGCCTCCACATGGTGGCTCACAGTATCTCTAACTCAGTTTCAGGGATCTGATTCTTCTTTGGCCTATACACACACACACACACACACACACACACACACACACACAATTAGAGTGATGCACGACCTTAATCTCAGTGCAGTGCCCTCAGAGGCCAGAGGCATCAGATGCCCTGGAACTGGAGTTACAGATGGCTGTGAGCTGCCTGAAGTGCATATGGGGAACTCAAACGGTTCTCTGGAAGAACAAGTAAGTACTTTTTTTTTTTTTTTTTTTTTTTTTTTTTTTCCGGGACAGGGTTTCTCTGTGTAGCTTTGCACCTTTTCTGGATCTCACTCTGTAGACCAGGCTGGCCTCAAACTCACAGAGATCCGCCTGGCTCTGCCTCCCGAGTGCTGGGATTAAAGGCGTGTGCCACCCGGCCAGAACAAGTACTTTTAACCTCCGTGCTATCTCTGGCCCTCAAATGCATACAACTATGTAATCCCACCTACTCAGGAGGCCAAGACAGGAGGATGACAAGTTCAAGGCCTAACCTGAACTAGTTAAGGCCTGAACAACTTAAGTGAGGCCATCTCAAAATCAACTTAAAAATAGGGGCTGTGGCTAGCCTAGCATGTGCAAAAACCTGAGTTTGACACCCACCTAGTACCATGTAAGTCTAAAAATGCCTACCCACTGAGATATCTTTACATGTTCCAGTCTCTGTTGTACTAACCAAGTCACTTTGGACAAATTTTCTCTTTCTTTTAAAGAAATCTTTTTGAACTTTTTTTTTTATTTCATGTGCATTGTTTTTTTTCCTGCATGTATGTCCATATGAGGGTGGATACCCTAAAACTGGAGTTACAGCTGTGAGCTGCCATGTGGGTGCTGGGAATTGACCCTGAGTCCTCTGGGAGAGCAGCCAGTGCTCTTAACCACTGAGTCATCTTCCCAGCCCATTTTCCATCTTAACTGGGACAGAGTAGGAATATCATAATGTATATAAAGTGCTTGTGGTCTTGGATGTCCATCAATCCTCCTGCCTCAGCCTCTGAAGTTACCGAGTTCCAGACATGAGTCACCATACTTTTTTCCTTCTTCAAGACATGTAGCATGAATCTTAAAAGTTCTTATTAATAAAATCAAACCCGAGGCGAGTTATTGGGGTCCATGCTGGTAGATCAGAGAGACAGAACAAGCCACAGCTATCTCACCTCGCCGGATCCTCAGCTGGTCTTGTCTCCTCAGACTGGAGGCCTCTGAGTACTCATCGGAATGGGCCTCAGCTGAATTACTGCTCAAAAGCCTGAAGCTTAACCAGGCCACAGGTTTAACCAGCCAAAAGCTTCTAGTTTCTGGTCCTCACGCCTTATGTATCTTCCTGCTTTCTACCACCACTCCCTGGGATTAAAGGCTGGCTTTCTGGGATTAAAGGCATATGTCACCATGCTTGGCTATTTCCAATGTGGCCTTGAACTCACAGAGATCCAGAGGGATTTCTATCTCTGGAATGCTAGGATTAAAGGTGAGTGCCACCATTTTCTAGCCTTTGTATCTAGTGGCTGTCTGTTCTCTGACCCCAGATAAATTTATTAGAGTACACAATATTTTGGGGAACACAATACCACCACAAAGACAGGTTTCTGTATAGCCCAGGCTGCTTCTGCTCCCGAGTGCTGGGATTAAAGGGTGGGGCAGCATGCTTAGTCACTTGTTTCTTCAACTTTGTTTTTAATGTGTATTATGTGGGTGTGTACATGGCATAGCCTGTATGTGAAGGTAAAGGACAGCATGCAGGAGTCTCTTCTACAGGGGCTCCAGGGATGGACATCAGGTCAGCTGCAGGGTGCCTCTACCCAGGGAGCCATCTCTCAAACACAAGTTTTAAGTAGAAGTAGTACCTGGGTCAATCACTGAAATGGTCTTGTTACTGAGTTGGACTAGCACAGTGGTTCTCAACCTTTCCAATGCTGTGACCCTTTAATACAGTCTTCATGCTGGTGACCCCCTAACATAACAATTGTTTTTGTTGTTACTTCATAACTGTAATCTTGCTAGTCATGAATCATAATGTAAGTCTCTGTGCTTTCGGATGGTCTTAGGTGACTCCTGTGAAGTTGTCCCAAACCCCAAAGGAATCGCAGCCCATAGGTTGAGAACCTCTGGACTAGGATGAGAACACAAAACAAAGGGTTTGATATAATGGAGGAAAACCCGACAATTCCGTCCTCTGCTAGCGCCCAAACAGCTCATCTTCAGGAAACTTTATTGTCAACTTATCCAATGTCCCATCTGTTTCTGGAGTATACAGCAGACCTAGACAGGCCTTTGCTGTCAGTTTAGGGGAACAGGATTTGTAGGTATCCAACCCTCCTAAGACAGCGATGATTTCTGGCAGCAGGCAGTGCTTGTCTAGAGGTGAGAACTAGCTCTCAACTTACTAAGCAACAGATCTGGTCACATGGTTAAGTTAGAGTGTGGGGGTAAATGCTAATCACAGCCCATCTGGAGGCTTCAGGTTGGCACTAACCTCAAGGAGGTGCCTAGTCTGTGGCGTTAGCAATGTGGAAGTTGGTCTTGGTTATTGGGGCTGAAAGATGAGAAATGTCCAAGCATTATTCCAATACTTTTGGAGATGTTGGATAACCTCAGCACATAAAATACTGATTCATCCATTAAAAAATTTGCTTTGGGTCAGGCGTTGGTGGCGCACACCTTTAATCCCAGCACTCAGGAGGCAGAGGCAGGTGGATCTCTGAGTTTGAGGCCAGCCCGGTCTACAGAGCGAGTTCCAGGACAGCCAGGGAGGTTGAGAAATCCTCAACCCCCCCACACCCACAAAAAGTTTGCTTTTGGCTGGAGAGAGGGCTCAGTGAGTAAAGGCACATGCCACAAAGCCTGACAACCTGAGTTAGAGCCCTGGAACCCACATGGTGACAAGAACAGACTCCTCCAAGCTGTCCTCTGACCTCCACACGCATGCCATGATATATGTACATGTCTGCAATCATACATAAAAAGTTCCAGTTTTCCTTGATGAATGAAGCAAGTGCTGCCTTTTGACATTAAGAAAGCTACTGAGTCCCCTGACCTTACCAGTGTCACAGTGGTTTCTGCCCAGAGTGGTGGGCCAGCAGTCCCTGGTCTTGGCGGAACACATCTTTCTGACCTTCTGACTTATCCTTTCAGACATACACATACACCAAAGGAGAAAAGGGTTAGTTTTTGTTTTTAAAGTCTTTTTATTTAAAAACAAAAACAAAAAAGAAAACCAAATCAAAATATTTCCCATTGGAGGCTATTTCTTTCTTTTTTTGTCTTTTAAAAATTTTATTACACAAATATCTCCCATTCCCAAGTGTCAGAAGAAAGACATCTTTGCTCTTTCTAAAACCAAGTGGGGAACTTTTAGAAAACAAAGTCCAACTAGCTTCCTTCCTTCCCTGACCCAAAATAATGCCAATGTGTCAGCTGGCAGCCTAAGACTCATTCCCTTAATGCTTACATTTAATTTAAAAATCTTAGCACAACATTGGAGATTGACTCTAAATAAGCAACAGAAAAATATATATTTACAATATTTCCCCCCAAAAAACAAACCCTTTAAACATAGTGACTTTAGGAGTTTTATTTATTGAGCAGTTATTTTTTTAATCACCAAGTGATTTTATATTATATATATATAATTATATATATATATATAATTTTCTTCCTTTCCTTTGTGGTTTTTTGCCCCAGTATGTGGAAAGATGAAGGCAGAGGTCTGATCCTACAGTCTGAGGAGGCCAGGCTCTGGCAAGACCACAGCTAAGAGTAGATGCAGGACTATGAACTCACATGTTCTTTGCCCCCAGAGACACTTCTCTCCTTTGCAAGGACCAACCCTCACCTCTAAAAACCATTCTCCCTCACAGTCCTAAGGAAAAGAAAGACCCAGCAAGGGCATCAATCCATCTGCCGCCATCCTGAGCTCCCTTTTCAGCTGACGAATCTGTGTGGTAAAACATTGGCTTTTTCCAAATCCCAGACAAGCCGCCAGCTTAGAAATTTCTGTGGATGAACTGTCCCAAAGGTCAGAGGCACTCTCCCGGCACAATCCCTGCTCTGAAGGGGTCTCTCCACCTCCCCTTTTATAAAAAGACGACAAACAAAACTTAGTAATTTTAGTATTTTCCACAGGAGCAACCAAAAAGAAGAAGAAAAAAAAAAAGGCAGGAAGCTTCTAATTATAGGTCATTAATAATATTAATAAGGTTTTTGCTCAACACCCAGGGTTCTTTACAGAAGTTCCCCTAACTGAGGCACTCTGGAATAAGTCACTGGCATTTCCTCAACATTTCAGCCCCAGAATTCTGGGTCCTGAAGACCAATGGAATGGCAGAGGGTCATGGGAGCAGACTGCTGTTTTTTTAGGTGCAGCCAAGAGAATCAGCAGATTGGAAGAAACAATGCCACCCCTTGCCACAACCCAGTTTTCCTGGAAAAAGTCTGGTTAATGCCAGGGTCAAAGCTGGGCTAGGTGGCAAAGAGGGGACGCTTCTGCCTCTATTGCTTTGGCAGTGGCAAGGGTGCAGTTAGCATCTCTCCTTGGGCTGTTCACACTTCAGACTCATGGTGCCCGGGTTCTGTCCCCTCCTGATGGAGTTTAGGAAAGCCTGAGGCTGGGTCACAGGAAATGGGGTGGGAAGTGGGAAGGGGTACAGCTGGGGAAGAGAAGGCGGGGCAAGGCTGTGCTATCAATCTCCTACAGATGGGGAGCAGAGTGCAAATTTGCATGTATCACTGACAAACTCTGGCCACAGGCCTCTGCTGAGCATCTCCTCACACTCTAAATATTGACCCAGAATAATTCCGACCATTTTTTCTTTCTTTCTTTTAAAGTGCAAAAAGCTCTCTGCTGCCCTAGAGAGAGGATCTTTGGACAGGCCGTTCAATGCAAAGTAAAAGGGGGCAGCTGATGGGGCTTGAAGAAGGGTGGTGGAGCAGGAGGCATCATGCTCCCCTCCTTCCCTGCACACAAGTGCAGCACACTCAGCCAGACACACAGAGGCACATGCACACACACTTCCAAGGCTGCAGGCAGAGGGCAGGTGACTGGCTTCCAATCAGGACTCCCCTTAAAAGGCACCAGGTCAGTGAGCTGCTAGGCTATACACAGGCCTGGGCTCAGAGGGCTACGCTAAACCAGAGGCCTAGAGGAGCCTGGCCTGGAGGCAGGTGGGGACTCAACCAGTCCTCTGTTCCCCCAACCTGAGGAAACAGGCTGCTCCTTCGGAGGACACGCATTCTAGGAAAGCCCTGTTCAGGCAGGAAAGAACACATGGAAAGGGCAGTTGGTGGGAGGCATTGGGGTGGGGAAGGGAGATGATGCCTGTCTTAGAATATGCCTGAGTGGCAATGAAATGGAGCATCTCTGGGGGTACAGTTCCAGCTCCTTGGAAGAGCTTTTAATAACCCCAGTAAGTGCAACAAACAACTCAGAGACTAGTGGAGAGGTTTAGGGGGGGATGGTAGAATGGGGACTGTATTATGTGAATGAGCGTGAGTGTTGGACAGCATCAAGCCCAGGGGAAAGAAAAAGGGCTAGCACAGACATGGAGCAAAGCTTCAGACATCTCACAGCACCATTGAGACCTGCCAGGCCTGGTATTCCTAGGGCTGTTGGCCCCTCCTGCAGAAGCCGGGAGAGTATAACGGAGGAGAGACACGCAACGGACACCATGAGAACCTGGCCAGGAAGGCAAGGCCACCTTCCTCCCTGGAGTTTGCTCAGACCTTCCTCCCTGGAGTTTGCTCAGAACCAGGCACTGCTGGGGGACCATGGATGAGAAGGAAGGGCTCTTGGCCCAGTGCAGGTGAAAGATGCACAAATTCCCCAAAACTGCGAGCCCAGCTTCCCAGCTGGCAGATGAGCAAGCAAGCAGGCACCGGGACAGCACAGCCTGTGCTTTCTCCTTGATCGACCTCTCCTCTCTTTTCCTTGGGAGGGAGAGGAGTAGGCAAGTGACCTTGGTGTCCACCATCCTCTCTGCTCCATCTGTGGGAGAAGGGCTCAGAGAAGAGAGCAGAGAAGGGAGTGTCATTGGCCTCAGAGCCTGCAGCAGGGAGAGACTCTCCTTGGTGGGAAGGCAGGGGAAGATTTTTCCTGTTCAGTCCGGGCTGAGCATGTCTTAGCTAATCTTCTGTATCAGTTTCTCATCAGACAGGCAGTAGAGGCTGTTGATGGACAAGTCTGAGATGAAGTGCTCACAGGCTTTTCTAGTGATCTGTTTGCATCCTCGAAGGTCAATCAAGGTGACATTAGCAATTCGCCTTAGGAAGAACAGGGTCTGGTCTGTCAATTTATTGCAACCTGTGGGCAACATGGCCAAGAGAACAAAGAACATAAACACGCAGCCACAGATGCCCACCTTTGCCTTCAGTTCTATCCTTCTCCAAAATGCTAAATCAAAGCCCATTTTTGTCACACGCTGAGAGACCAGAGGTGCCATATGTACTGTGGCTCTCACTGCCTTCCTCCAAGTACCATGTACAATTCAGCAGCCCGAGGGCCATTGGCAGTCTACAGAAGATGGCAGTCATACATGCAAGCACTTAAGTTTATACCCTGCCTCCTAGATCTTTTTGGTAAAAGAGGAATAGAAATCTCTTGTTCTACTGCAGATGTAAACTTTTTGTTTTTGTCGAGACAGTCTCTCTATGCAGCTCTGGTTGGCCTTGAACTTACAGAGATCTGCCCCCTAAGTGCTCGGATTTAAAAAGGGGTGTGCTGGGGCTGGAGAGATGGCTCAGAGGTTAGGAGCACTGACTGCCCTTCCAGAGGTCCTGAGTTCAATTCCCAGCAACCATATGGTGGCTCACAACCATCTGTGATGAGATCTGGTGCCCTCTTCTGTATACATAATAAATAAATAAATCTTTAAAAAAAAAAGGGGAGGGGGTGTGCCGCCACAACTGGCCAGGCATGTATTTTTGTTTTTTTATTTGTTTTTTGTTTGGAGACAAGGTTTCTCTGTGTAGCCCTGGCTGTCCTGAAGTTCACTCTTTAGACCAGGATGACTTCAAACTCAAGAGATCTGCCTGCCTTTGCCTCCCTTTGCCTCCCAAGTGCTGGGATTAAAGGCATGTGCTATCACGACCTGGCCCATCTGTACATTTTCAAAATTATTCATTTTTTGAGACATGGTCTCACTATGCACACCTTGATGACCTCAAACTCAAGATATCCATCTTCCTCTGCTTCAAAAACACTGGGATTAGATTAAAGGTGTGTGCCACCATGCCTAGCCGTGAATTTTCAAAAAGGATTTATTTTTGTGTGTATGCCAATGTGTGTGTAGGTGCTCAAAGGCTAGAAGATGTCAGATCCCCAGGAGCTAGAGTTACAAGTGGCTGTGAGCTACCAGACTTGGGGGGTGGGGACCACTGAACCAGCTCTCTATCCCCATGCCGATGTGAATCAATAAATAAGCATGGTTTAGTTCAGAAAGCATGGATATCACCTAATATCCCAAGCATAAAGACCGAAGCATACCTGCCATATTGAGCTCTGTGAGGGAGTATCGAGTGGAAGACCCGACAGCAGTGAGTAGGTTGGAGGACTGATCTGTAAGGTGGCTGCAGTGACTGAGGTCGAGTCGAGACAATAGGGGCATATGGCGAATGATGAGTCGGAGAGTGGCATCTGTGATGTCAAGGCCTGCCAGCCGGAAGTCAGTCATGTTCCGGAGCTTGCTTCGATTGTCCTGACCTGCACAGGCAAGAAAAGAACTTACGCCAGGTGGTAGTGGCACATGCCTTTAATCCTAGCACTCGGGAGGCAGAGACAGGTGGATCTCAGTGAGTTCAAGGCCAGCCTGGTTTACATAGTGAATTCCAGGACAGCTAGGCTACATAGTGAAACCCTGTCTTGAAAAGAAAAAAAAAAAAAAAAAAAAAAAAAAAAAAAAAGCTTAGATCAAAACTTTAAATTCTCTACCAAAGCCCCAAGGTGGCAGCAGCTATGTGCTTGCTAGGACGCACTTGGCCCTTCCCATAGGGAGTGCTCATTGTCAGATTGTATGTCCCACTTCCAAGGTGATGTGTGGAGTGAGTCTTCCAAAACTTCTCACAATCCAGTGTGCAAAGAGCCTTTAGAGTCCTGTTCTGACCCAGAAGCCTTCTGAGGTTTATGCTCTCTGGGCCCAAACTAATAGAATGGATTGCCTCCTGTTTGTGGGAGTTATCTGCTTGTACTTTAGCCTTGTACTCTTCTATTCTTCCACAGTTTAATTCTGAGACCTTAGTTTCAAGGTCCATCCAAAAAGAAAGCTACCTCAAAGACAGACACATATAGGCAGGCAGGCCCAGATCATACCTGGTTTATCTGTGGGTGGAGTCAGCAAGTCCCGAATTTGAGGGTCTTTAATTCCTACTGCCCACCGAAGATCAAGTGTCCTGAGAAGGGGGCAGCTGGAGGTGCTGAGGGCAGAGACTGCAGACCAGGAACAGCCTGCTAGGAGGAGGTCTTTTAGTCCTGCAACAAATGAAAACAGACATACAATATTCTCTGCACATACAGAATTCAAAGCTTCTGTTACCAGCTGTTCTGGGCAAATGAAATGAATCTCCAGTCTAGTGAGAGAAGGATTATGTTCTAATCTAGTACCCAAGTCCAAAGATTTGTCATGGTGTCTATGCCTCCAAGTTATAGCTTTTACTTTGGTGTTAAAATCAACTGCTGGAAAACTGGGTGGTGACGGTGCACACTTTAATCCCAGCAGAGGCAGTCAGATCTCTCAGTTCAAGGCCAGTCTGGTCTACAGATTGAGTTCCAGAACAACCAAAGCTAAACAGAGAAACCCTCCCTGTCTTGAAAGAAAAAGCCCTAAAACAAAACAAAACAACTAATTGCTAGAGCTGAGCGTGGTAGCACATGCCTTTAATCCCATCACTTAGAAGGCATAGGCAGGCTGATCTCTGTGAGCTCTGCATAGTTTAAGGGCACCAAGTGAGAGCATCTCAAAATAAAACAAACAAAAAAACCAATTGCTGGGGTGGGATTAGGGAGATGGCTAAGCAGTTAAATGTACTTACCAATGTACTTACTTACTTATGTACTTACTTAACAAGACCAGAATTAATATCCCCAGAAACCACATAAATGCCAGATGGAAATGGCAGCCTGCTAGTAATTACAGCATTGAAGAGATAGGATTTCCACAAACTGAGTATCAAGACTAGCTATATCTTATGCAAGCTCCAGGGTGTGACTGACAGACCCTACCTCAATGTATGAAGTCAAAGAGTGATTCGAGGTTCTTGGTATCAACTTCTAATGCATATGTACACACGAATGTACACTCACCGACATTCATACACATAAAAAAAAAATAAAGACCCAACTGTTTTAGTTCCTACTGGAGCAACAGATGCGGTGTGGCTTCTGTTCTTCTGGGACCTCAAAATGCTGAAGGGTTAATAGGGGGCTGATGGAGGCAAAATCTGACTCAAATTTCCTCTTCTATGCTCAGGAAATGTGCAGAGCTGGCAGCAGCAACCCAATCATTCTCTGCATCTAGTGCAGTCACCAATCTAGCAATGCCTTGGAGACTGGCAGTCACAGTGGCCCTGGATATCTCATTATTTGGAAAGATAGCCACGGTACAAGACTAGTGCCTTAAACCACACTGCATCAGTTCTAAGCAGTGCTGACCATAGTCTAATGTTCCCTGACGGTCCTCTAGGACAGTAGCAGGTCTGGCTGTTCACCTACCTGGCAGCCTATTGACCAGCCACGTCAGCTGCTTTTTGGAGATGTTAGTCCAACTAAGGTCGAGGCTTACTGGCTGCCGCTTGATGATCCCACTGAGCGCTTGGGGTACGATGGCCTTACACCTACTCAAGTCAATTTTTGTCCAAAGTCGTTTATCACAGCACCTGTAAGAGGGAAGAGAATTTAACTAACTTGATATTCCTGTCAAAGGCACTCTGCTAGAAGGCTTCTGGTAAAGGCAGAATACCTGAAGACCATTTCTCTAACTTCTCCTATAGAAAACCAAGGATCACTGTCATTTTGTGTCTCAGAGTTAGGAAAATACTGTGGTATTCTTTACAACAACTAGACATTTTTCAAATCTAGGTTAATCAGGGCATGGTTTTGCCAGTCCACACAACAGTATGCTTATTTTCCCTTCCTTTGCACTAAAACAGTATGGCTTCTGTTGAAAGGTGTACAGGAACATTTAAACAATTAAAAAAATACTTCAATTCTTAACTTGGTGACAAGATAATAAATAAGTTTCCATAGTTTTTGTAATTTTTAAATCCCTTGATTTCTTACTGCCTAGAATTCCTTGGCTTGCTCCTTTCCCTTGTCACTTGCAGCTGAGGAAGATGAAGGATGCTACTGAGTACCACAACACATCTTGCCTTGAGCCTATTACTGTCTCGGGCCAAACAAGGCTCTCTATTAGTCTAGACAGCCCCCTTCCACACTCAGGCATATGCTTCCCTGCTAGCTTGACAACTTCTAGCCAGACCAGTCCAAAATTGAAAGGCAGAGGCCTTTCTACTGCAGTCTACGGATAGCAGCACACCACGCAGCCTTCTATTGAATGTTATAGTCCTTGCCTCTGAGCTCAGCCTGTGTGGCAGGGCACAAGGAGATAGTATGTAACAGGAGCCTTGTGTGCCTTGGCCTGAAAAACCAAGGAGTAGAGCCTGACAGGCCCACTTACTTGACAAAAAGAAATTAAGAGAATTTGAGCAGATCACACATTAATTCTAACTCAAGAAATAGCTTTGTATTGGCAAAGTTATTAGACTGACAAAATCTCATTTATGGCACACCAAATGTCAATGGCAGGTGTTCTAAATAAACAAATACACAACATGCAGCGTACACTGCTAGACCCATCCCGGAGGCTCTGATTCAGCAGGCTTGGGGATCCGCTTTCCTTTCTTCCCCACACCCTCTTTTTGTACTACTGTACTCCAAAAATTTCCCAATATACTGCTGGTCAGAACACCAAATTTTGGGAACAGTAATAGAATGTGACCAAAATAAAAATTATACACCCTTATGGTAAACCTCACAATGCCCCACAGCAATTTCTTCAATCATTAGCTCTAGGGATTGTCCCCACTAAGTCTGTCCAACTGGAGGAGACATGGTCCATTAGGAAGGGTAATTAAGTCTCAGCTTCAGAACTGGGCTGTTGGTTGAAAAAAATGAATGATTCAGGTTTGGGGGATAATTCAAACTGGAAGCAGAACATAGACGATGAGACAAGAGAGTACTAGAACCGGAAGATTTGGAGCACCTTCAAATTCATTTTGGAGAGTCTGCCCATTCCTCCTGGTGCAATCCTGTCATGAACACTGGACCACTACGTAGCTTGTCATACTCTCAAGCAGCACATGGTAAGTTAGGGGAGAGAAGAGAGGCTTACAACCTCTGAAACCCTACATTTCAGAATCATACAAATGCATCCCTTAAATCCCTTTGCCTTTCCCCAGCAAAGAGAGAGGGAAAAAGAGCAGGGAGAGGAGACAAAGGGTCAAATCCTTTGGACTACATCTTCAACAGCACCCACAGACTAGGTCCCTTTACTCTTTAAAAGACCTGACATGCTTACAGATATCAAGGTGCATGCAGCTCTCATACAGAAGACCTGCCACCTATACCCCTGCCCTTATTCCTGACCCCCTGTGTCCCTGCTCACCATTTATACCACGTCTTGCACACTCGCATACATTCACAAAGTTCTCTGCGGCTGAGGTAGCGGAAGACAGACATCCAGACCTCCCGCTGCATCCAGCTCTCGTCTCCATCCTGAGCCCAACTGCCCCGGCCATTCAGCCTGGCCGCACCCCCCTCCTCTGCACTGTCATCTTCCTCCTCCTCCTCTTCCTCCTCCTCTCCTCCCAGCCCCTCCTCATCCCCACGCTGGGGGTTTCGGGCTGGGCAGTGCTGCATCAGTACACGGGGGTTAGGGCGAAGGTTGGCAGAGGAAGCTGTGATGGCCTGCAGCTTGGGCACAATGGAAGTCCCGTGGAGCTCTTTGGTGGGCCTCTGTAGCGTGACAGTGAGGTACGATCCCCGGATCTTGGCTTTCTCAACTTCAGACAGCTCCTTTTTGCCGCTGGGATTGTTCTCCTTTTCCCGTACCAT
Source organism: Peromyscus leucopus (assembly GCF_004664715.2). Classification (NCBI taxonomy): domain Eukaryota; kingdom Metazoa; phylum Chordata; class Mammalia; order Rodentia; family Cricetidae; genus Peromyscus; species Peromyscus leucopus. The sequence continues at coordinate 57,975,620 of NC_051063.1, read as the reverse complement.
GGTGCGCTCTGTGGCTTGCAGCCGCAGCAACTGCCGCCGTTTGAAGCGCTCATCCCGGCTGGCACTGTGGTGGTCACTGGGGCCAGCCCCAGGGGATGACCGAGTCACCATACCCCGGGGAGAAACCGGGTCGTGGATGAGCTGCAGCATGGAAGTAGGTGAGTGAGGCGGGGGTGTGAGGGGCTCCTCGCAGCTCCTTAGGGGCCGTAGGACTTTGGCTTGCACAGCTTCTTCATCACTCTCTTCTATTTTCCGCTTCTGCAAAATGCCCAGAAAAGAAACAGTAGTGCTTCCCTTTTTCTAAACCTTCTAAAGTAACAAGGGAAACCTGAGAGAAGCCAGGTCACTGCTGCTTAAGGGGGTCATTTTCTCAGAGCCTTGTGATCCAGACTGCCAAGATCAGCAACTGAACTCACACCCAGGCCATAGAATGCTGATTTTAGAACACAAAATCCTTATATTGTCACTTGGGAAACCGGTCTGTGAGAAAAGGTTTGTGTCAAGTATAGAAAAATAAAATCTAGAACATAAGGCTTCTTGATTCTGCACCCTACCTTATTCATTGCACCTCAATTTTTTGAGTATGTCTTTGGGTAAAAATACTATTTTAGCATATACAACTTAACTCTTCATATAACTTATATTTATAAAGTCTCTAATTTAGCTCTTTCACAATCAAGTGATGTATCCATGTTGATGAAAGAAAAGCAGTTCATCTAACCATGGACAAAGAAGCAGGGGAGAGAGTACCAGACTTCATTGCCTCTCAGCTGTCAACTCTACAGTATCTCAATTCAGCTCTCCAGGAGGAAACCTGCCACTTCAGAGATCTGCTTATGATTATGGTGAAGAATCTCACGACTCCTAGGCCTCATACTGTAGTACCTATGCTTTCCACATGCCTGTCCTTTCCTGAGACCACTTCGGCTATGCTGTGACAAAATTCAGTCAATATATGCCACTAAATACACTATTAATAAATCAGATTTCCCATAAGGAGACATTCTATCACCAGCAACAGTCCTGGTGTGTTTTCTTTTGCTCTTTACATTCTTGGTCACTATGGAGGAAATGACCATCTTTGTTCTGGAGCTAGTTTTCATAGCATATTAAAATACAATAGAAACAGCATTTGCCATCCTCATCTGCACCAATGCAGACAAATTCAAAAGCTACTAGTTCAAGAACATGGAACGAGAACTTTGGGAGTAGTCAACCCCACAAACTATCATTCTCAAAAATATTTCAACTAGGCCAGGTGGTGGTAGCGCACACCTTTAATCCCAGCACCCAGGAGGCAGAGCCAGGCGGATCTTTGTGAGTTTGAGGCCAACCTGGTCTACAGCCTGGTCTACAGGACAGACACCAAAACAACACAGAGAAACCCTGTCTCAAACAAACAAAAAACAAACAAAAAAATTAACCAGCCTGGCACGGTGCACACACCTTTAATCTCTGCACTGGGGAGGCAGAAGCAGTTGGATTTCTGTGAGTTCAAAACCAGTCTGATCTACATAGTGAAACCTTGTCTCAAAATACCAAAACAACAACAAAAACAAACAACACTAAAATTTCAACTGCCCCAGAGCGCAAGTGGAAGAAAAAAAAAAAAAAAAGTCAAGCAATTTCCTTCATGCTTCTTCCTCATGCCTGTTTAGGGTTCTTGAAGAACTGACAGAAGGCAGCCATCTCCTGCTGTGTCCTCAGCAGGTCCAGCCTTGCCAGCATGAATAATCATAGTAGTCCTTTTGGCCCTCTGATGTTACTGGTGACCATTAGGGCAACAACCTTAGCTGTCCTGGACTAAGGTCATGAAGCTGGTCCCCATTCTTTCTAGTGGAGTGGCTTTGGAATTGCTTCTGAACTGCCCATTTGGGTGCATGGGGCAGGTAAGGACAAAGAGGTAAAGATGAGAAAAAAAATGTAAACCTGCTTAACCGGAAACTCTAGTGTATAAATCCAGTATGCAACAGCACCACAGGCCAAGCCTGCCTCCCTCAGGACAAAGTTGAATACCTAGTTCTTCCACTCAATAGCCCAGGAATGAATGGTTCCTGCCTTTCTAGTACCCTACAGAATAAAAAGGACATCAGGAAGCCCAAGTGAACCATATAGTATTCAAGTAGTAAAAAAAAGTAAAAACAAAAAAACAAACAACCCCCCCAAACCAAACCCAAACAAGAACCCCCCCAAAAAACAAACAAACAAACAAAACAAAAAAAAAACCCTACAAACAAACTGGGGGGGGGGATCTCGGGTTAGAGGAAGCCAGTGGATACTATTGTAAAGTCCAGTGCACAGCAACATTTCCTTTACCTGGGCTTTCTCCGAGCTGTCTTCCTGGTAACACTTTGGACACTCCCAGCAATTTGGCAATTCCTCGTTAAGTAACCCCTCTCCATCCATCTACAGGCAGATAGGGATATTAAAAAAAAGTTAGTCTTATTCTCTTTTTTTCTGAGACAGGGTCTCTGTGTAAATCAGGCTGTCCTTGAACTCAGAGATCCGCCTGCCTCTGACTCTCAAGTGCTGGGATTAATTAAAGGTGTACCCACAACACCCTCAATCTTCTATTTCTAAACATATTGGTCTATTTGGGAATTAAAGACCCTGAGCTACTAGCTAGAAGGTGGTGGTGCATGTCTTTAATCCCAGCACTTGGGAGGCAGAGGCAGGCGGATCTCTGAGTTCAAGGCCAGCCTGGTCTAGAGTGAGTTCCAGGACAGGCTCCAAAGCTACACAGAAAAACCTTTAAAGAAAAAAAAAAAAAGACTAAGAGCTACTGAGCAATAAACAATACTAATACCCACTCCTAGCTACGAGTAAACAGATTAATCTTACCCACCTTGATTCTAGGTACCCTGCAGAAATTTTCAAGGGTCTGAGACAGTTTAGAGTTGGGTTTCCTCTCCTAAATAATATCTCATGTCAATGCCACCAGACCCAACCTTGCTATATGGGCAAACTGAGATTCAGAGATCAATGGTTTAGTTTCTGTGACTCAGGGTTCTTCACTGTAAAATGTAGATACAATGCATCAACTCAATTGTTTGAGATATAATAACACAAACCCTGGCTTGTGGAAAGAACTAAATTCAAAGTGTTTATGACTGGATATGGTGGCATTTCCCTGTAATTTCAGCACTTGGGAGGCAGGGGCAGGATGATTTTAGTAAATTCAAGGTCAGCCTAATCTACAAAGTGGGTTCTGACCAAATAGAACTATACTGGGATAATATCTCAAAACAAAAAGAAAGGTATGCAGAAAGGTGCTTGGTATTTACTCACATTCTCTATTAACAATTCATCACAGGGAGGTACTACCTTACCATTCTTTTCTTTTTCCCATGCCCTCTTGAGTCAGTCAATAGGAGTAGCTCAGGCTGCCTTAAACTTAGAATACTGCTGCCTGAATCTACGAAATACAGGAATTACAGGCATGTGCCACTTAAGTCTAGCTTTTATCAATTCTAACATACACTTTTTTTAATTTTTTTTGGTTTTGTTTTTCGAGACAGGGTTTTTCTGCGTAGCCCTGGCTCTCCTGGAACTCACAGACATCTGCCTGCTTCTGCCTCCAAAGTGTTGGGATTAAAGGTGTGAGCCATCACCAACCAGCTATTTTTCACATTTTAATCTTTGTGAAATTGTGCAGATTGCCAACACTGACAATGTCTCATAATCACTAGGTGGAAGTCCTTAATTGTTGATATTCTCTGTTAAAGCCCAAGCCCTAGCACCCACTCATCCACCTGCCCACCCACTCATTCACCTGCCCGCCCAACTTTGAGATGGGGGGTCTTACTATGTTACTGATCTCAAATTCACAGGCTAAAGCCATTTTCCCACCTCACAGTAACTGGGACTACAGGTGTATGTCACCACATCAGTCACTCATATACCTGAGATCTAAATTTGACAGATCCAATTTCACAGGCTTGTCATAAAGATTTAAGGGGAAAAAAAAATGTATGTAAAACATGCCTTCTCTTTGGCTACACTTCAGAATCACCTAAGGCCCTCTGGGAATGTAAAATTTAAGCTAGATCACAGAACTCCATCTTGGAGGTTGAGCTCTAAATCTCCACCACCATGAGCTCCCTTAAGAGCTCATATCCAGAGATATAAGGGACATAGTAGAGATGTCTGGGAGCTTGAAGTATCCTCAAACAAGCCTTTAAGTTGCATGACAATGGCCTGGAGACTTCAAACACACTACTCAGATTCCTCACAGTTCACTGGGACATGAACTGGTCTATTTTGTATACTGTTCTATCCTCAAAAACTATCACACAGCCTGATACAAAGTAAACATCTGAACAAAGGGCTAATGTTAGCTCTCCTCTGTGACCAGGGAAGTCAAAGTCCATAGTAGAGATGGTAACAGCCTCTACTGGCAGGTGTCCCAACCTTCTGTCAAGGGCCTTTAGGCATCTCTACCTGGAGGCAGCCAGGATGAACTATCTCGTTGCAGATGCAGCATTCCATGAGTTTCTTTTCAAAGTCTTGTGTCTCTTCATTCTGATCCACTTCTCCACAGAGAGAACATGTAACTGAATGAGGCAGTCTGGGCTACAAGAGGACAAAGAGCAGAAGACTAGAATTAGAACATTTTAATTTCATGTTCCCTTTAAATGAAGATGGAGACTTGGTTCACCTAGGATACACAAGGACAAGGTAGTAAGAAGACTGGCAGAGGCAATTAATTCACTTTGTTGGCTTGCCTTTGGCTTCATAGGTCCTTTCTTACTAAGGAGGGGACAGAAAACAGTGAATTGCTCTTCGAATGCTGGTGCTCTGTTTGAACATTAGCTGAGTACAGCCAAACCATTAGATTATTTTCACTACTAGATACCTTCCTTCTGAACTCAGGGAGAGAGGAACTCCATCTCAGTTGAGTCTCTCTGACTTTACACATTACATAGTTTCTCCAGAACCAGCACCACTCCCGAAAAGTCTTTTACCTAGAAAATCACTTACTGCTAAGCACTGTCGGAGGACACAGGATTGCTTCATGCGTCCAGGTCCACCAAACTTCTTCATGTCCCTGCAGTAGTGGCAGACACCACATTCTCCTTGAACACATGCTTTGCACTTCCTACAGCGCACTCTTCTCCGCCTGGCTCCCGACACAATAGGGGAGGCAGCAGCAGGCCTCACAGGTGTTAAGCGTGGAGCTGGCTTCATAGTGTGAGGCTTTGTGATGGGAATGGTAGGAACCCTTACTTTTGGCCTGGCAGGGAATTTAAGCTAGAAAAAGAAAGCAGTAAGGTCAACAATATCCAGGCAGAATAAAGTCTTGTCTGTAGGTAAATCTGCCCACTGCCTATTTTTATAAATAAATTTTTATTGGAACACAGCCATGTTCATTTATTTATGTATCATCTATGGCTATTTCCAAATGTTACAGAACTATGACATCATGACTGTTTGCTCTATCAACCCACAGAATCTCAACATTGACAAAAGAATCTGTCAACCCCTTTCAATTTAGAGAGCTGTAAGACTTGCCCCTCCCTAAAGCTTTTGGGGTTAAGTACCTTGTACTTAAGTCACCAAAAGGCTCAAACTTCCTATAGTTCTTTCTAACTCAGAATATACTCAAACAGGATGGCAAAGTGCTGGAAGGTGAAATCAATCTTATTAATTTATCACTCAAATGGCAGCACACAACTTGTTATATTGCATCTAATAACATTTAAGTGTTAAACAAATGCCAATGTTTATAATTTTAGCATTTGTGTTTATTTACCTTGCTAGGGACTTTTCTAAGAATAAGAACCATATCTTCTATTTTTTAATTTCTCATCATTTCTTAACAATTTCCTAACATAAAATACTCAGTCATAAGTGACTGAATTGTTTTGAGACAGTCCCTCAAAGCAAGTGGACTTCTACACTGAGAAAGAGGGATGTCTCTTTAAAGACATTATTCAACCCCAGAATTTTAGCACTCTGCCTAAACACCCCTGGAATGTTAGGACTTTGCAACTGCCAACTAGAAAACACTGAAGAGGAGCCTAATGTGGCTCCTGGTCAGACAGAATATACCAACTCTATCACAGACAGTAAGGTAAAAAAGTTATACAGGATGTAAGCTTCAAGGGCATGAAAAAATAAAAATAAAAAGATAACTGACAATTTATTAGCTGATGGAAATTCTTTTTAATCTTAGCTGGGTATAATGGTAATCTACCTGCAATCCCAGAACACAGGCAGGCCATGAGTTCAAGGACAGCTTTGTATACTCATTTCAAAAAGAGGAGGGTGGTAAATTCTTGGGATCATGTTCTTACCATTAAAAAAAAAAAAAAAAAAAAACCCTTCTAGTCTGCCTGGAGGTGGTGGCACATGGATCTGTGAGTTCAAGGCCAGCCTGGTCTACAGAGAAACCCTGTCTGGAAAAAACAAAACAAACAAACAACCTTCTAGTCTTAGATATATATGTACTGATTTAAATTAGCAAATCATATTTAGCTGAGTTTCTGGGTCAGAAAAAAGATATCTACTATGGTCAACCAATGTACATCAAAGCCTCTAAACCTGAAGAGAGAGCCAATTACCCTGAACAGAACCAAGTAATGATTGACTGATTGACTATCAGTATTTTATTTACTTACTCATTTACTGAGACAGGGTCTTGCTATGTAACTCTGACTGACCTGGAACTTACTGAAATCTTCTCCCTCTATTTTCTGAATGTTGGGATCAAAGTAAGGCCTGCACGTACCATGCATGCCTACCAGTGTTTTGTTTTTTGTGAGACAGGGTCTCACTACGTAGCTCTGGCTGTCCTAACGGCACAATGTAGACAGGTTGGCCTCAAACTCACAGAGATCCACCAGCCTCTGTGCTACCTTGCCCGACTTTTATCAAGTCACCAAACCCCATCTACCTCTAGTTGTCTTTTCTTTCCAGAATGGATGGTAATGATCAAGAGGTAATAGACTTGAGTGGCTTGAAGATCAAGCAGAAGTCTCTTACCTTATCCCTTTTTGGCCACTGCACTATAGGGACTCCAGTGAGGGCTAACTTGGGATCGCTACTGGCAAGTTCCTCCAGCAAAATCTAAGGGTAAAAGAGAAGGAGAAAAAAGCTGAGTATGCTGAACACAAAAGCATTTAGATCCAGCCTTACCTCTGCCCTCTTCAGCACCATTGAGAAGAGAAGCAGGTTGGCTGCATTTCCTTCATACAGGCTTATTGCAAATCAAGTCAACAACAATGAAAGAGAAACCTTGGACTGCTGCTATCAAGACTTTAACCTTGGCTGGGTGTACTGCCGCATGACATTAATTCTGGGACTCAGGAAGCAGATCTACATAGCAAGTTCCAGGCCAGCCTAGGCTAGACAGTGAGGCCTTATCTCAAACAACCACCACAGACAAAGACTTCTAGCTACTATGGTGTTACAGTATTACTTGTCAAGCAGTTCTATACTTACACACTTTTCTATAGCAGCAATTATTATCAGTTTTGTCTTTAATTTGTAGGTTTGGGGAAAGGAGCATCAAAAGGCTAATACTGAATTAGCCAGACAACATAACCTTAATGTCCTGGTTCAAAAGACAACTTACTTTTTGGGTAGAAGAGGGAGCCGTACTGGTGACTGAATCCACAATCTCACACATGCACATTCTAGGCTAATGCTCAACCACTGAGCTATATCCTCAGACACAGACTTGTTCTAAGACTGATTACAGCTACATGCCCTCTGTTCACAGTACACACACACACACACACACACACACACACACACACACACACCACGCAAGCTGAATCTGCTTTACATTTATTACTATTAAGGGGAAAGGAACAGTCTTAGATCAACGGTTCTTATGACTTTAATAAAGTTTGGATAGCTTAGGAATAACGTGACAGTAAGAAACTGCCACTTAAGTGAATCACACTGGTTGACTTTGAGACAAATCATTTCATGTCTTTGAAAGAGACTCTGAATCACAAACCCCCTAGTAGAATAAATCTCCCCTTTTGATGGCATGAACCACAAAGCAACGCTACAGCTAAAGAATGCAAGTCTAGGTTACCCTTGCCTTAAGTGCACACACAGACTGTTTCAGCAAAAACTAAACTTTGACCTAGAAGGTTCAGCATACTTGGGTCATCTTTAACAAGCATTTTCATAATCAGAACTTTTAATTGTTCTGTTTTTAATTAACTTTTAATTTCATCCTTAACCTAAAGATCATGCTCCAAATTCCAGAATTAGGGCTCAAAAAACCTGCTTATGTTCTGAAAGCTTCCTCTATTAAGATCTCTCTTTGCCAAATCTCCAGATGCCTTACACCTTCCCCCAAACCGATCTCATTTTCAGACATTTTATTTACTTCAAGTTGCTATGGCACCCTATTCTAGAGCCTCATGTTAACGCCATACTGTGTGGGGGTGAAGAGGCAGGGTGTGGTACCACGTGGGACAAGGTTCTAGTCCCAGCTCCTAATCTCCCTAGGGTGAAAAATTCAGGTCCATTCAAAATGTGCACTGAGGAGTGCATGGCTCCCCTCCCCCACTTTGCATAGGGGAGGAGTAGGACTCTGCCCATTTCCTCTGCGGGAGAGAACTGAGCTGTCCACAAACAGGGACTTTCCACTTTCAGCAAAGCAGACTGCACAGAAAGACCTATGATTAAGAGAGTAGAAAAAGGAACTTAAGTTCACTGGAACAGCCGAATTCTACCTGCAAGACTTTTGTGGGGGGCATTGGGAAAGCTAGAGAGAGAAACTGTGTGGGCTGCACTGGGTGGGGGCAGTTAACATACACACCACTCAATTACTGGGGTATGTGTGGGTGTGGAGGGAAATGCAGATTTCCTTCCCAGCTTACATTTGCTGGGGCCAAGTCCGCAATGCTTTCATTAAAAAAAAAAAAAAAAAAGAAAAAAAAGACTCTAGCTGAAGCTCTATGAGAAACCATAAAAAAGCCACCACCCCTCGCCAGTGGGGATTTAGGATCAAGGATCGGGGGTGGGGGGTGGGTGGAGTGTGGAAAGACTGTTGCCTATCTAGGTTCCAAGCATTTGGGAAAAGATTCAAACACAGGCCCACACCCCACAGAACACAGGAAGAGAAAGAAAACTGAAAGCTTCTGGTCAAGAAGTAAGTATCCCCCAAACCCAAGCAACCCAGTTCCAAAGCACATCCCACCAGCTAGAGAACAAGTGTTAACAACGGTTCAAGAAACACAAGTAACACAAGCATTGTCCTGGACTCGCCCAGCAGGCAGTTCTGCCTCTTCCAAGAGACAAAGTCTCTACAGTTACACACCCGAACCAGAAAGGGCTTGCCAACCGACCGCCTGACCTTGCATTTCTTGTTGCTCTGGAGCTGCAGAGGCTCTTGGGTGAAGTTTCCCCAGCGCCTTTGTTTTGTTTTCTGTGTTGGAAGTTGTGCGGAAGGAGTTAGCTTTTCTGCTTCTAGGAAAATCCTGATTTAGTTGAAAATCCTCAATCTCCCAGAACATGTAAGGCAGGGCAGTCCTGCTGTAACCCTTCAGGCTACACAGAGCAGCGTGCAGCACTCTGAGATCCTTCTAAAGCCCTTCAGCTCAGCCGCGGCTTCCTGTGCCTGTGAACAATGCTGCTGCGTCACCCACATGCAGCTCCCAGAAATGCTTTGCAACGGAAGATGGCAGGAGGGGGAGCTCAGCTCGAGTGAGCCAGCCAGGCAGAGGGCCTGGCCGTTCTGCTGCAGCACCCGGAGGGGGTGTGTTTGGCAGCCACTCGCTTCCTCGTGATTGGAGGAAGCACAACCGGGGAGGGAGCTTGGCCAGCCCCCGCCCCAGCTCCTTCCCTCCAACACCGCAAGAGGAGAACTCAGGGCCAGCCCCTAGAGGGCTCTTCCTAGCTGACTTCAGGAGGCTCCAGTGGACCGGAAAGCTTAAACTAATGCCTGTGTACCAAGGCCCCTATCTGTTCTTACAGGGGCCCAACACCATTCCCCTCAGGGTCACTTATTGTTATAACTAGAGCTCTCACTGATGGTACACAGATTTCTCTCCTCAGTGGGATCCCATCAAGAGTCCAGCCTCTGAGGAATCTGGCAGCAGCTTACGATATTCCCCAGCTCTTCCTGAGTCACCTCTCTGCTTCACACTTGCCCACACTCACATAGCTCCACCCCACCAGCAAGTATTTCTATCGACACCTCAGAAATACCACATTACAGGCAATACTGAGATTAAATACGTCTGTTCCCATCAACCATACACGCAGTACACACCCACTTCTAGTATACTTGAACTGTATATGCAACAATCTTTTAGCACTTCCACTGTGGCCAAATCAAGGTACTCAGGTGCAACTTAAGATCAGAACACTTTATCCTCTTGCATCTATACAAGGTACAGTGTCAGGAAACAGGCTTTTCCCCCAGTTGCAAGAGTTTCCTCTGTCCATCAGAATGCCTCACCCTCAAGATATCACTCCCAGGTTTCTCTTTTCTTTCAGCGCAGTCTGCCTCGTTCCCAATCCTACTGCCTCAGCTTCCCCAGTGCTGGAATTATAGCTACCTTCTTCTTGATATTTTCTATGAAGCAAAAGGCCCTGCATCCTATTTACACTTCAATGACACCTTCTACACTGTCTAGAGGTCCTGGAGCCAGGGTGAAGCTCAACATTTGTTCATAGACTCTCACTGGGCTACAGCAGAAAGGGAAGGTTCACAGACCTACACACACACTGTATATCAGCACGGGAGGATAAGCTAGGCAGGAAAAGAAGGCTAAGGAGCAGCGAGTTTGGATTCAAATTTCTATGTTATTCTGATATAAACAGAACAACATGTAGCTCTCACTACCATTCTTCTTTCCCCTTTAATTATATTTATTTATGTGTGCATATGGAGGTCAGAGGACAACTTCTATCATGTGGGTCCCTGAAGGGAGGCTGTTAGGCAGGAAAGCACCATCACCATGGAGCTACCTTGTTGTCCCCTCCTCAAGAACAGTTATTTCAATCCATTTCTGGAATAGGCTTCCTAGGATCTGGGCTAGTGTCAAGAGCTGTTGTGTTTGCAAATACACTCCCCCCACCCCAAGAGTTTCTTTTTTTTCTTATTTATTTATTTATTTATTATGTATACAGTTGTTCTGCCTACATGCCAGAAAAGGGTGTCAGATCTCATTACAGATGGTTGTGAGCCACCATGTGGTTGCTAGGAATTGATCTCAGGACCTTTAGAAGGTCAGTCAGTGCTCTTAGCCTCTGAGCCATCTCTCCAGCCCCTCCCTGAGACAGTTTCATTGTGTAGGCCTGGCTGTCCTGGAACTCCCTCTGTAGACCAGGCTGGCCTTGAACTCAGAGATCTGCCTGTCTATGCCTCCCAAGTGCTGGGATTTAAGGCATGCACCATCACCGCCCGGCTGTGAATATACTTTTTACTAGACAGTTTTCCTCCCTGTGTTGCCTGCTCAGGATCAGCTCCAATCCCTGGGGGCTCAAATGATCCTCCTAGATTTCACCAGTAGCTGGGATTCTGCACATGCTGCATGTGCTTATTTTCACAGCAGCATACAGAATGAAAGAGGCACTTCTGTGCTCTTCATTGAGTTCTTCCAAGAAATGCTTATATGGTCATCCTGACCTCGCACCTCACTTTTGAACTTCCATTTTAAGACTTACAGACCACGTACATTCAGTTTATTTCATATGAAAAGTTTTTGTAACAATAATCTAGGTATTAAGATGTTTCTTAGAAAATGCTTATCTATCTATCATAAAGTAATGATAAAGTATTTTAGAAAAACATATTACTTCAAGGAAAACTGGTTATAGCAACGTCTACGAAAAAGAGAAATGCCACTAGGAAACTCACTCCAAGTAAGTTTTCAAATTACATATAGATGGATTTAATTTCCCCCTCTCCTGTAATTAACAATAAAGAATGACCAACAGAGAATGCTTAAACTGGGCATGGTGGTTTTTACTTGTAACCCCAGCACTTTGGAAGGTGAAGCAAGAAGATGTAGCTTCAGGACCAACTGAGGCTGCACAGGGAGTCCCTATCTCAAGGGGCCAAGGAGGAAGAACATGGCCTTTTTTTTATGATACAAGAAACTTGAAAAAACTTAAGACTTAAATGCAACCATATTTGACTTAAAACTGAGTTACTGAAAACTTTCTATTATGCAGTAATGTGTGAAGTATTAAATTTGGAGAAATGGCTGAGCAATTGAGAGCACTTTTCAGAGGACTAAGTTTAATTAGCAGCACCACACCAGGTGGCTCACGACTATCTGTAACTCCTACTCCAGAATATATAGTGCCCTTTTCTGGCCTTAGAGGGCACCCTCAGACATATGGGTGATACATACATAAACACAAACACACAAGCATAAGTAAAAACAAAAGAGACAGGCACGGGGGTGCACACCTTTGATTTCAGCATTCAGAAAGCAAAGACAGGTGGATCTTTATGATCTACCTGGACAGCCTGGTCTACATAGCATGTTTCAGGACAGCCAAGGTTACATAGTGAGACCCTGTCTCAACAATCAAACAAAATAAGTAATAAAATAATCTTTAAGAATATTAGGGACTGGGCAGGCAGTAAAGTACCTGCTTTGCAAATATAAAGATTCAATTTCAGGTTCTAGTACCCATTTGGGGTGGCTTACTCCAGCTTCAGAGGATCTGATGCCTCTGGTTACCAAGGGCACCTGGCTTTCCTATACACATAGTCACACACATACACATACTTTAAAAAATAATCTTTGCTGGGCAGTAGTAGTGCTCACCTTTAATCCCAGCACTCAGGAGGCAGAGGCAGGCAGATCTCTGTGAATTTGAGGCCAGCCTGGTCTACAGAGTGAGTTCCAGGTCAGCCAGGGCTACACAGAGAAACCCTGTCTCGAAAACCCAAAACAAACGAAAACTAAGGTAGGGGGCATCTGAGGGAAAATATCTGAGGGTTGTCCTCTGGGTTTTACATGCACACACACCCTTGGCACATACATATATCTTGTTAGTGAAAACTGCAAATAAAATTTTACTATATGGTGTTTAATTTTTAAATTTTCTTTATTTTCATTTTGTGTGTATGTACACTTTCCCTGCATGTATATATGCGTACCACTTGCATGCTTAGTAACTGAGAAAGACAGAAGCCAGTAATGGATTCCCTAGAACTAGAGTTACAGATGGTTGTAAGCTGCCCTATAGGTGCTGGTACTGGAACCAATGTTCTCTGATAGAGCTGTCAGTGATCTTAACCACTGACTGAGCCATCTCTCAGCCCCCATAACTATTATTTCTATAGTTATTTGCCACTATAACTCTGCTTTAGTACTATCATACTCCTCAGGTGGATCCTAGTGTAAATTTTTAGATAAAAGATAAAATATTAGAATCATAAATCAGAGTAGCATGAGTCTATTGCACCACAAAGAACGTTTTTCCAATTTATAAATCAAAAGCTGTTACCATTTACAGAATGCTACTGTAATCAATTTGTTTCATCTACCAGGACAGTTTTAGCTAGGGAAATAGGAAGATTGGTACCTCCTTACTTAGGATAAACTCTCCCATCTTCCCTCGGTGTTTGCTTTGGAGACAGGGTCTGCAAATGCAGACTGTATGTACTTCATAGCCTAACTTCGATGCTCACTCTACGAGTGGACTTGAAGGCCCCGGAGGCCAAAACCAGCACTGGAATAAATGAAATCCATAGATTTATAACTAGCTACCACAATGTTACCACTTATAAATTACTAACATTGAGATTTAAATATTTTGGTGCTGATACAGAAATACATTCTCTGACACTGAGCTTCACTTCCAGTCTCTATCATTAATTTTAACAATTCCATAGAGATAGTTTATAGAGAAAATAATTAGTTTTCATGTCTCTTCTAACTTAATGTCACAAAGTATGATTGGCAAGTTGCTCAAAAAGCTTCGTTCATATGTGCATATGCACTGGGAATTCTTTATCAGTAAAATAGATCAAAACAGACAGAAACACAGCAATAAAATCCAATTAAATTCTTCCAGTTGACTGTCATCACTCTTGGATTTTCCTCTTTAAAACAGTTTAGGATGTACTTCTCAAGAACCCTTTGCAGTGAGCAAACTTTGCTTCTAGGAATGGGCCTGTACTATACCACTGCATCATGTTCTGCCTTTTATTCAATATACATTAAGTTGCAACTCCCCTACTTTAGAAACTAAGAATATCTTACAGTAGGAGAGCTGCTTTCTATCTTTAATACATTTTCTCAAGCAGTCAAGGTAACTCACACATTTTCCAGTCTTATCAATGCTGATTCACTTTATCAGTAAGTCAATATTCTTTAATTGCTCAATTTTTCCCATGTAATCCCATTCTCATTCTATATTCTATGATCTTCTTCAACACTTTAAAACATTTTAGAACGCTCAAAGTTCTTTATCACAGCACTAAAATGGACTTTTCCTCAAGGAAAATATTTAATTATGGCAATCTCATCTCATCATTTTTCCTTTCATCTCTCCTACTCACTGTATTTATGAGAAGCAGGTAGATTATAATATGATATAATTCCTTTCTGAAGAGAGTAAACTGCTTCCTTTTGTCCCCTCACTGCAACATAGCCACCAGCATAAGCGCTAAATTCTCCAGTGTCACAGAGTCTCCATCTGTGCAGTAATTTGACACCTACCCAACCTAATTGTTCTAAATGTTTTTTGTTTGCTTGTTTGTTTTTGAGACAAGGTCTCACTCCATAGCCCAGGCTGGCCTCAAAGTCAGTCCTGTTTCAGCCCTTTCTGTGAGCTTGGTATTTATAGGCACAAGCTACCACCAGGCCTTTTTTTAAAGGTACTTTTTTAAATTATGTGTAGGGTATATGCATGAGAGCAGGTACCTACAGAGTCCAGGCCAGAAGAGGGCACCAGATCTGCTGGAGCCAGAGTTAGAATGATCTGGAGCGAGCCAATCAACATGAGTGCTAACAACCCACTATCTGTATCCTCTTGCAGGAATGGCAAAGTGGCAAGTGCTCTTAACTGCTGGGCCACCACTCCAGTCCCTTAAAATGTCTTTAAACAACAACAACAAAGTCAGATTCTTTACTATGTAGCTCTGGCTGGACTAGAACTCTGCTATGTAGAACGGGCTAGGCTTGAACTCATAGAAATTGACCTGTCTCAATGCTTTTTTAGGTGATGCTCAGAGCTCCGAACTTAGTAAATTTCTCATTACACATAACTGATAGAATACAGGATCAAGCCATTTTCTTCTCTTAAATGAAACCACCAGTTTCTAAGGTCTAAATTTGCTATTTTCTGACACTGATTTGAAGTATTTTCTATTTACTTTTTTTTTTTTTTTTTTTTTTTTTGGTGTTTTCGAGACAGGGTTTCTCTGTCTTTTTACTTTTGAAAGGGGTCCTACTGTGTTGTTGTCGAGGCTGGCCTGAAACACCTAAGGCTCAACCAATCCTTTTACTCTATCTCTTGAGAACAATCATGTCTAGCTCTGGAGGCTATGTTCTGACATCTCTAGTTAGAGGTAAACAAAAGACAGTGTGGATGAAGTCCTGAAAGAAGAATCCAAACACTGTCAGTCTACTCAGTCATCTCATGGGCCACTAGGTTCCTCATGTTCCAACGTGTGCCATAAGGTCTTAGCCAGTGTTCACAGCTGTATTTCCCAGTGATCCTTGATAAATATAAAGAAGGTCTGTGCGTTTGTTCACATGGTTGGAGACCTTCGGGTGCCACTCCTTAACTCATTCACTTGCCTTTCTGCTGCTTCCTTTTAATTTTCTACATTCTCACCTGGCATACTACTGGACCACTATTTCCTTCATTCTCTGTACTTAAGCCAGGGGTATGTAGGAAGATTCCCAAGACTCTGTCTACAAACCAAACCAATTTTTCTTTATTTAGCTACTTTATTTTGTTTATTTGTTTATTTATTTATCTGTACGTATGCCTACATGCCACCAGAGGGCATGACATCACATTATGGATGGTTCTGAGCCACCACGTGGTTGCTGAGAATTGAACTCAGAACCTCTGGAAGAGCATCCAGGGCTCTTAACCACTGAGCCATCTCTCCAGCCCCATTTAGCTACTTTAAATGCTTGCTTAAGTGACCTTGAACAATAGAATGCTAGAGTATAGTAGCTTTCTACAACTGGATTTAGTAAAATTAGATCTATAGACATTATCGTAGAACCAAAAAGACAGTCACTTTTTTGTTTTGTTTTTTTTGAGACAGGGTTTTTCTGTGTAGCCTTGAAACCTATCCTAGAACTCGCTCTATAGACCAGGCTGGCCTTGACCTCTCAGAGATTCAATTAACTCTACCTCCCAGTGGTAGGATTAAAGACCTGTGCCACCACCTCCAGGCCTAAGATACTCACTTTTATGAACTAGAAATACACAGGCCAAAACAATGTTATAAGACAAGCTTAGGAATTTTTTCTTTTATAAAATTTCTAAAGACAGTTATCTAAGTTAAACAAATCTCAAAAGCCACAATTTACTGTTTCCCACATGTACTTGTGATGGAAAAGTTGTATAAAATGAGGATGTTGTAGAAAACAAGGATGTTATAATCAATCACCATAAAGGAAAACAAAGCTGGACTTGGTAGAACACACTTTTAATCCCAGGGCTTGTAAGTAGAGACAGGCTCTTTACGAGTTCCATGCTAACCTGGTCTGTATAGTGAGTTCTTGATCAGCTAGGGCTACACAGACCCTGACTAAAAATATAGACAGGTAGATAAACAAATTCACCACAATGGAAAATAAAAAATCCAAATAGCCTTTGCTTACTCAAAGGTGTAAAGTGAATTGCAATCTAACTTGAGGGCCAAGAAAAGTACGGCTAAATTTCTTTTGCTATACACAAGCAATTTCAGAACTAGGACCACACCAACCTGAAAGCCCTGTCATTTTACTTCCTTATATATGAGCCACAATAGCACCTGCTTTTTCTACAACAACAACAACAAAATTTTTTCCTTCCTATTTGAAAGACAGTTTTATTCTATAGTCCAGGCCTGAAATGCATCTTGTAGCCTGAACTAGCACTAAACTTGCAGTACTCCTCTGACCTTAGCCTCCTGAATGCTTGGATTACAGGCATGTACTGGCATATCTAGCTTAAGAACAAATCTCCCCCACCTCACCTTTGGCTTTTCAAGACAGGGTTTCTCTATGTAGCCCTGGCTGTCATCGAACTCACAGAGACCTGCCTGCTTCTGCCTCCCCAGTACTGGTATTAAAGGCACGAGACACCACCATCAGCTAGCAAATCTTTTAAAATCAAACTGTCACCACCCCTATAATTCCAACACCCTGGAGGCTTAGGTAAGAGGACTGAGATATTAAGACAAACCTGGGAGATATATATATATATATCAAGACCCTTGAAGCACATTTTAGCCTCTGTAATTTTTTTCCCTTTTAACTAACACATTAAATGTAAGATGTAATTAAAATGTCATCTACAAAAAGAAAACATAAAACATGAGCCTCATCACAGTCTTAGGATTCTTTTCTGAAGTGGCAGAAGTTGGGGGGTACCCTAGTTAGGTGACATAGTGGTCAAGGAAAATATGAATCAAAAATCAGGGGTAGGGGGCTGGAGAGAAGGCTTAGCAGCTAAGAGCACTGACTGCTCTTCCAGAGGACCTGGGTTCAATTCCCAGTACTAGTGTGACAGCTACAGCTGTCTGTAACTCCAGTTCCAGGGTATCTGGCACCCTCATGCATATATGTAGGCAAAACCACCAATGCACATACAATTTAAAAAAAAAAAAGAACTGGGGATGGAGCGCCAGACTTAGTGGTGCACACCTTTAATCCTAGTACTTGGGATGCAGAGACCTGCAGGACAGCCAGGGCTATGTAGAGAGACAATGTAGAGAGAGGGAGGGAGGGAGGGAGGGAGGGAGGGAGGGAGGAAAGAAAAGATACATGGGGATGGAAAGAGATTTAATATCTATAGTAACAAAAACTGCATGATCCTGGCACAAAAACACACCCACAGACCAATGATAAAAATCTATACAGGTACAATCACCTAATTTTTGATAAAGATATCGAAAATATAAATTGTAAAAAAGTTTTACCAAATGATGACTGGAAAACTAGCTTAGACTCTACAGATGAATGGAACTAGGTCAGACTTTTTTACCCTGCACAAAAATCAATTCAAAATGACTCAAAGATCTGTAACATCAAAATAGATAGAAGAAAATATTGGTAAGGGCCAATAAGACGGCTCAGTGGAACAAGAGCACCTGTTGCTAAGCCTGGAGACCTGAATTTAATGCCCGGAATTCACAAGGTGGAAAGGGAGAAGTGATTCCCACTAGTTGTCTTTAGATCTCCACATGTGTGCTGTGACACATGTGACCACATCCACAGCCACCTACCCACCCACCCACCAAATAGTATCCTTTAAAAAAAAAAAAAAAAAAAAAAAAAGAACTTGGGGCTGGAGAGATGGCTCAGAGGTTAAGAGCACTGACTGCTCTTCCAGAGGTCCTGAGTTCAATTCCCAGCAACCATACGGTGGCTCACAACCATCCGTAAATCAGATCTGGTGCCCTCTTCTGGCCTGCAGTCATACATGCTATATACATAATAAATAAATAAATAAATCTTAAAAAAAAAAAAAAGAATTTGTGAGTCTGGAGAGATGGCACGGAGGTTAAGAGTAC